>NC_051283.1:13918436-14218436 GCF_015220745.1 Sebastes umbrosus
AGTGCGATATCAAGAGCATAAATATAGATATAGAGTAATGTCTACCTGAGCAGAGGATGATGTCGCTCTCCCTCTGTGTGTGTTGTAATCCGAGCTTCTCCATGCTATGTTGACATCGCAGGGCCGGCAGCGGGTGCCTTTTAGTGCATGTTCGTGCATGTGAGTGTGCCTCACTGGCTAGCTCACAGCCGTCGTTCTGCACTGCTCTCATACAGCGGTTACAGCTGATAACACTTTCCCGACCAATGTCGTCGTCACGGAAGCATCACCCACCCTCCGGTTCCCCCGAAACACTGATTACATTTTACATTAAACAGATGCCCTTGATATGGTTAAACAAAATTAGGACTCTACCATATGTACAATGCTAACATACTTATGTTTAGCAGGTACTGTTTGCCATGTTCACCATCTTAGTTTAGGCTATTAGCATGCTAATATTTGCTAATAAGCACTAAATAAAACGTACAGCTGACTCTGATGGGAATGTCATTAGTTGAGCAGGTATTTGGTCATAAAATATTGGACAAATTTAAAAAAAATGTAACTGATGGAGCCCATAGACTGTATATAAGAAGTGGATGTAGTCACCGTGACGTCACCTATTGGTTTGCGGACTGCCTTTTGAAGCATCGAGTTCGGCATTTTGGCCATCGCCATCTTGTTTTTTTGCAACCAGGATGGAGCTAAGTACAACCGAACGCCGACCATAAACTCATGTTTACAATGAGGTAATAAATCAAGTGAGAAGTAGGGTCATTTTCTCATAGGCTTCTATACAATCAGACTTCTTTTTGCAACCAGAGGAGTCGCCCCCTGCTGGATGTTAGAAAGAATGCAAGTTTAAGACACTCCTGTATTGGTTTCACTTCTCAGACCCCGGAGTTGCCCACTGGGAACGACTGACTGACCAACATTCCCATCCCTGGAGTCATAAACGTGGCTAAAAACTATGTAAGTGGTCAAGACATTGCTGTTGATACTGTTGAATGCTGTTGATTTGAAGAGGAATAAATAATAAAAAGCCTTTATAGACATACTCAAAGAGGGTAATCATGTGTTTAATGATCTGATTTGTGGTAGAAAAATAGTAGGGGTTCAAGAAAAATTTTGGATTCACTGCCATGTGGACAAAGACTCAAACTGGTTGCTCTTGCCAGATAAGCGTACTGCTCTCAAAAGAAAGTGTCATCACTTTCATCTTGGCTAAGGCATGTCTTCATTTCTCTCACAGCATCATCTACTTGCACTCATTCACACCTGCCAAGAAGTAGATAAAACAAAGAAGGACATTGGGGAGATAAAAGTGAAAAGAAAATATTTGAATGTTGGATGCTCCCTTGCAGTTGGAGTCATGCTTTTGTCTTCCAAAGCATATCTCCAAGGGACATCCAGGTCTCATTCACTCAGCTCCTCTCGCTTTTAAGTCCACTAAAAATGTCTCCATGGTGCGTGCTACATACAGAGTGCAAAAAGAAACCAAATGTGGTATTATAAAAGCAGATTGTATTCAGTGATTATGTTTCCCTTTCCTTTGTTTCTTCGGGAATACAATTTTGGTTTAAAACGATTATGGTTAAATGTCTGAATCAAAGAAATGCTTTCATAGAATTAAAGAAGGGGAAATAGGAAATAATTACATGGCCTCACAGCATATTAACAATAAATTCGGTTCATAGTTACTGTGAAACATAAACCGCAGTGTGCTCAGATGACAGTGGCTGGAAAGACTAATAAAAAGAGAAACTCACTCTGTGACAGTTAGTTACCCGCTGTTTACTGCAAACAAGAGACCTTTTTGCTGACATGCTTCTGGTCGGGCCAGCACAGAGAAAAAAGATTTGATATTTGCGTGTGGGACTGTTTGTGGCTGCATGCGTACATGCGTGTGGTTGTAAAATAGCCACAGAGATCACAATCTGTCTGGCTTTTTTAATTGTTCCCTGCACGAAACCATATGAATGTCCTCTTAACTGGCTAACTGATGTGGATGCTGACAGTCAGAGGGCCAGACACTGACCTGCAGCATGAGAGGCCCGGAAACCATCCGACAAAACGCTACATAGCTTTTGACAGCTTCCTCCCTCTTCCTCTCTCTATCTGTCCCTTTGGAGCAGGACCCGGTGGGTGTTTTGTCTGGGTCGGATTTACAGTAGATCTAAGCACCACTGAGCCCAACCAGGCCGGCTAATTGGAAAAAGGTTTGTGCGTTATGAGGCCCACAGAGAGCGCTTTCAGCACCTCCGCGTTGAATGAGTAACGAAATCACACAGGGAGGCACATAGGTGAAGCAGATGCACATGTACACATGTGCCGGGAGAAATCCTCTACGATATGTACGCACGCAGACGCAAACATCACGAATTCAGCGGCATGAAAACGAAGAGGAACACAGTGCACGCATTAATGAATGACATGAGTGAGGAAATGGGAAGGGCAAAAGTTGAACATTCAGCTACACATGTTTGGCACGAACATTGCCATTTGAGAATACACTCCCATTATGCATCCCAAATATACTGTATGTATGCACAAAGGACAATAAATACACGCAGGTAAACGTGTCTTCTTGCACTCTCTCGGACAAAAAAGTTGAAGTACAACTCCTTTCCTGTGCTGATTCCATCCTCTCTTGTGCTAACGGGCTGTACAAAAAGCCACATTATTAGCATAAATCATACATCTTGTTAAAACCTGGAAGCACAGGATTTTCATGACAGGCAACAAAATGGCAGAGAAAATAACTCCTGCTCTACTGGATGTGTGTGAGCACTATATCTTCCACAGACATTATTGATCAGCGAAGAGGCATGCTCTGTGCATATTGGCCTGTCTGATGAATACGCAATACCCAATACATAAATCTCTCATCACCCAGAGGCCTTTGTATCACTGCCCAGGAGTCGAACAAGAGGTCTTGAACTCGGCAACAATAGAAAGACTTTGAAGGCTTTACAGTTGGACAGACACACCACCACAGACTCCAGCAATATTAGGATGAAGAAACACAACACCTGATGAAACCACCACCTAGGGTCACAATGTGAACACTTGTCTGGCCTTGTTAGCATGTTAACATCGTCATTGTGAGGATATTAGCACCCTGATGTTAGTATTTTTTGCTCAAAGCACCACTGTGCCTATAAGTACAGCCTCACAGAGCCGCTGTAAACAGCTCGTCTTATTTCCACTTGCTAGGAGTGGAGAAATCTGCAAATGGTTTGGTATGTATGGTCTGGCTAAATATTTCAATTACGTTATTGAACAGCTAAGCATTACTTTGACTGTTGTTTGTAAAGTATATGATCACCGCAACGTCCAAGAAATGTCGTATCTGTTGTTATGGTGTCTTTGCTAACACAGTAGGCTCGTTCGAGATGAGCCAGGCCTGCGCAGAATCGGTCAACGGCGATCGCAGCGCAATGCATGCCAGTCAGATTTGTGTTCGACTTGATGCCGACTTGCTCTGACGTCATGCACACGTGGGTAACGATAACCTCACGAGATCGAGGCGGCTATAGTTTTTAGAGCCAGGCGCAGCCAAGGCCTATGGAAAGGACGCTGGGTCACGCGTCATCAACACGTCATATCTTAGGGGGTACAACACATGCGCAGTAAAATCTGGCCTGCACTCGCCGAAATTGAGCCAATCGCAACGCACGACCACACCTTCAGTTACACTGCGCATGTGTTATACCCCATACTCCAAGACCCATGTCCGCCCGTGACCCAGCCTCCTTTCAATAGGCCTTGGGCGCAGCAGTTGCTCTCCACCGACTGCAAGACCCAGGGCATTATGGGAAACACCTGGCTCGATCAAAGAGCTGATTGGCTCTTAGTTTTGACAGCAAACACCACGTGTAGTAGAAAGTCACAACTTTCTGTGTAATTGTAATATTTAACGCTAGATTGTATCAGTCTCATGTTGTGCAATGAAGGTTTCACCTGTCAACAAACATATCTTGTGTGGTTGAACTGTCCGACTTGACCGCAGCTTTTTGTCACCACCCTGCTGCTGCCGCCTGATCTTCAGTTCATCTCGAACGAGCCTAATATGGGGGAAGCTAGCAAGGATGGCTGAAAGGATAATCATAACACCAAACTATCTAAGAAGTAATGTGTGGAATCATTCCGACACCACAGATGGAATAACTGCTGCCTTTTAAAAGTGCAACCGTTTGACAGTAACATTACAGTACACTACAACAACACATCTGAACTCACCTGTTAACTTGCTAGCTTTCAAATGAGGCAGCCAAGGCACCATGAATGAACGGAGCAACATTAATTCTACTCTCTATAGTTTCGGATTAAGGTAAATTCACACAGAACCCTCTGAAACCCATTATTTCCAAATGGCTTGCGCGGCTCCACGATGGCTTTTCTCTATGTCGAGCAAAGCGTGGTCGCAGTCGCAGCGTGGTCGCAGCGTGCCGCTCTCCGACAACTGTGTTGCCATTCTGTTGCTAGGGCAACAGCTTCGGTCCAAGTTTACTTCCGGTCAGCTACTGCATTAACAAACATTGCAACAGGAATTACAAAGGAGCCAATTTAAGAATGTTTATGTTGTCAGATTTGTATTAAAACAAAATGCGAGAAGGAAGCAGAGATAATCATATCTGAGGGAGAATGGACAACAATATGGATGTATTAATGGAAATGTACCAGCTCACAAAATTGGAGGGAGTTTGGTTGGAAAAGCCTGATAAGAACTCCCCAGCTTGCTGGAGAAATTGTGGAAATTTAAATGCACATCATTACCATGTTTTCTGGGATTGTCCCGTCACTCAAAATATTTGGAGCGGGATACATAATGCCTTATAAGAAATTTACAGATGTCATGTACCCCTGGAGAGTAAGACTTTATTTTTGAACTTATGACTAAAGAATGGCTGAAAAAGAGACAAATATTATTTAAATATAACGCTGGTAGCTGGTAAAAAGGCTCTTACTAGGAAGTGAGAAAGTTAGGAGAGCCCAACTTTAAATGCATGGATGGACATAACACTGAAATGTGCAAAATGGAAAGGATAACAGCATATGTTAACCATAAATTGGAATCATTTGTGTCATGCTGGGAAAATTGGGTTAACTATGTAACACCCCACAGGCCAGATTTTTCTTTTGTAAATGATTGTGTGGTAATGAATATGATAACTCCCTATTTGTTCATAGTTTTTACTGTTTTGTTTTGCTGTGTATAACAAATCTCAAAATGTGGCACTTTAGACAGACATAGGTGGGTGATATATGTATACAGGGTCTGTAACTCATTTCATGGAAGTATGTTTGTTGCTAAGTGTCAATAAAAAATATAATAAAAAATCTTTAAAGAGGCAATCCTTAAGGTTTCAGTCCTGGTTGATTTGGAATTTTTATTTGAGTGAAAACAATGTAATTGTGCTCAGAGTTTATAAGTCTGGAGTCTTTTTATTGATACATGAGCATAGAAATAGAATAGGAAAATCCAATTTCCTATTTCTATGTACATGAGCTTCAAATTTGCAGAACTGTGTGCATAGTTCCATTTTTTATTTGTATACAATGGAGAAAAACTGTAATTTTCTGGGAATGTCACCACATACACCCATTTCATAATACTGCAGATATGTAAATATTGCAATACTTTCATCGGTAAGACATAGGCTCAATCACCATTGTGTTACCTCATTTGACTAAATAGTGACTTAACAGACATTTATTACAATTAAAATCTTTGAGATTGTCATTTTAAAATAAAATGCATGCCATTTTTACCGACATTTTACATCAGTAATCAACAATCATTCAATAAACGCCGTTTTGTAATTGACACTGCTATGGGTTAAGATATTAGCTTTAATGGAAACACACATAATTAGCATTTTATTTGGAAACATTTCAAAGATTGATTAAAATTTACACAACAGTTGAATGGAAATATAGCTAATAATGCCCCATCATGCATCTCCCACACTGGGAATTTTTCATGAACCTCCACCTGTCAGATTCCAGTCAGTGTTTTTCCAGTGTGACAGCTCGAGGTGTTTAATATGGAAAGTCATACTCACAGACTGAAATGTCTAGCCTGTATGATAGGACATCCAGACCCCTTACGATCACACTGCTGACTAGTGTGAAAGGTGCTTGAAGTGGGCGGATAATAAATGACTTGCTGAAGACATAAAGCCTTTGGGCTGGTGTCTAGATTTATGCTGTGATATTAGCTCGGATATCATGCTTTAAAAGTTAGATAGATGACCTGCTTGGGAGACATGCGTCATCAGAGGTACTTCGCTCTAATCATTATATGGTGTGTGTTTTGTAACTCCAAAATTTTAATGTGACACACACACATGCGGCCGGTTCATGCTTGGCAGTGGTGAGCGGTGATATCCCGTCCAGTGCAGCTGGTGTGCAGCCTCTAGGCAGCCCTGTGCTCTGGGAGGGAAGCCTGGTTTGATTTTAGTCCAGGGCAAACCAGGACTTTCACATTCCTGCTTTTCAATTGAAATTAACGTATTTATTACTGCCTGGGAAAGTGATAAATATATGCTTAGATATGTGCATTTGGAGGAAAAGGCGCTGGACTAATGAAGTCTAAGGTGAGGTGCCGTTTGCCCTCAGGGCTAGCCAGTGTAATATTACATGACACTTTTTTTTTTCTTCCTCTCCCACTCATTCTCCTTTGCTCCATCTTCAAGCGAGGGCCGTTCCAAGCTGGAAAGTTCTGCCGCTGTTACATAAACTCCAGCTCCAACGGCTGTGGGGTCAGGAAAAAAGGGGAACAAAAGAAGTAGAAAAACAAGACAAAAGTTGAGTGTATTGTGGGAAAATGAGGCTGAAAGATAAAAGAGGATCTGGAACGGGTAAAACCTGTATCATCAGGAACGTCTAAAAACTCCTCTTCATCAGATCTTGGGGAAAAGAGGAAGAACAAAAGAGCAGGAGGAAATTGGAAGCAGAGTGAAGGCAGCTTAGCAGCTCCCATCCAAAAAGCCTGGAAGAAAGGGAAGGAGGAAAAACTAAAAACAAGGCATTAAATGGCTCGCCGTCGTCCAGGGCTGCGGCTGAAACCCTCGTGGAACCGGCCAGGTCACTCCAGAGACAGAAAAGAGACCCCGCTTTGGAGCAGTTTCAATCTGACATGTCTTCCTGCTGAGAAGATGTTTTCTTTGTTAACACGAATCCCTCGTGACACTCCAAGGTTTTATTGAACGGGTTAGCTGGATCATATCCATGCTTTTATTTTTACGCTTGGAGAGGTGTTTCTCGAGATTTGTTTCCCATTTCACCCTTCCTGCCAACACTCCTGACGACCCAAACATAACTTCAGGAGGTCTAAAAACTTCTCACATTCTGAGTGGATGTGCGGTAAATGGTTGAGCAATGCATGAGTTATTAGATTCATAGGAAGTGTTCAACAGTTTGTCTGGAAGTGGGTGATGATTCATATTCCAAATGGCTTGCAGATGCTGTAGCAGATTTCAGTGGGTACATAATTTGACTGAACACCAAATCAACTCATAATTACCCCTCAAAACCACATCCATGTGTATTTACTGAGGTGTTTATGCACGTAAATCCCAAACGAACATCCCCTCAAACCATTAAATTCACCACGAACAACAGAAATGTTGTTTCAGCAGACAAGCCTGTGAGTTATGTAACAACAGCTCTCATGTGAGCATCTTTTCAGGTGCGGACCAGAGACACGCTCATTAAATCAACCACCTCTTTCCTTTCACTGCCTGGGAACATTATTCAGTCTGTCAGGGATTTTTTACCATGAACACACTTGTTTGCTGACTCACTGCATTCTCTTTCTTAAAGAGTGCTGTCTATCCTGCTGTCATCTCCGCTCTTTCCACTGACCAGACACAAAACACACACTCCGGAAACCTCCGTAAATCCCGGGTGACTGTATCTCCAGTCAGCCCTCGCCTCACCTGAGAGAGACAACACGTTTCCCATCAGACGCAGGACATTCCCAAAAGGTTGCCTATCACACATCCTCTCTTTGATTTACAGACTGCTGGCTTTCCTCGAGCACATCAGCAAAACATTAACAAGAAAATGGAAAAAAAAAGGAGGAATGATTTTGAAGCAATGACTGAGAAAATAAAGTGGGAAAACTAAGAGAAACGGTGGATGGAAATGGATGGAGTGGAGGTAGAAGAAAGGGATGCGGTATTCAATAAGCGCAGGTCAACACCAGGCTGTGCGCTGGGCTTTACTGTCACAGCGTGCCTTTCACCATTTGTTTCCCATAAAGGCCACATGGAAACGTTTAGCTGGCTTAAAGCAGATCGGCGCACGTTGTCTCGGGCCCGTCACATTTGCTACTTGTTTTTCAGGTCTGTCCTAATAAAGTTTTCTGAAAAATAAAGGCAGCTGCGATAAATAATATTAATGATAACATAAAATAAAATATAAATTGTGGGAGACACCAAACTAAACTGTGTTAGAGATATGAGTAATGGGAAACATCCTTCTCCCAGAGTGCATTTGTGTTTTAAACAGCTACGAGAGAGAGAAAGTTAGAGAGATAAAAATAGCATCCTCAAAGCATTTCCTCATGGCTCAGAGAGTCTTAAGTGCCTCAACAACAACTTTACTTGTGTTTTCATTCTGCAACAACATCTGCAGTCTTGCAAATGGAATAGAAATCACAGCTGGACAGGTTATGAGGAGTGAAGTCATAACGGAGGGTTAGTTAGTTCGTAGTCCTCATACTTTCTCGTTTAATGGGTAAAACTGTGAAAACAATCAACACAAAACTCTCGCTAGACATATCTTTAAATGTTGGGGGACAAAAAAATGGCCTGTTTGCGTGTTTGGACAAGGTCCTTCTAGTGTGTATTAACACCTACGTGTGAGTACAGTGGTTGTAATAAATTCATCCTGCACTCTGGCCTCCGTGTACAGTACGTGTGTATAAGATGTGTGTGTTTGTCAAGTCAAATTCCTGCGAGCATATGGCAGAGTGATACAGGTTTTCACAAGTACACAAACCCAGCTGTCCGTCCATCCCCCAGGTACACGGCTCTAATTCTGCCAAGTCATTTACATTGAGCTTCTGCACAAAAACTATTTCCTGCCCACTTTCCATCCAACATCCACATCACAGGCCTACAGGGTGCATAGATATGTGCACGTAATGTGTTGAGAGGTCGCCTAATGGCCCACCAGGCTTATTGCAAGCCGACTGCCGTCGGGGTGCTTCCACTTTCCACTCTTTATCCTTTTAAATGAGCACTACCCCAGACAGGAGTGGGCAGAGGCTTAAGACAGTAAATAGTACTATGAAATCCCATCCTAATACATCTTCCCCGGCATAAGAAAGTACAAAGACTGCATGTTGTCATTGTTTGTCTAATCTCCAGCCAAATCAAAGCTAGAGTCCATATATTGGCATCGGCCACTCTGCTCAACTACTGCAAATTGTCTGCTCTTTCCATATTCATAATCTGAATTGAACCTTTTATTTATGTTGTCTGGCAGCTCGAGCCTTTACTCCCACAAATAAGGGAATGTTTTTCTCCCACAATACCCACTTAAGCCTTATACTGGGAACGATGCTGCCTACAGCTGAGGAACTTAATGTGCACAGCAACCTCTGGTGGCCTTTTGGAGAATTCTACTTCAAGTGCCTGATAATTAAAAACTGTAAAAGCAGAAAGGGGTTCATGTAATAACAGCTGTAAAATAGGATGTGTAGCACTTTCCAGCAGCTAATAGCTGACAGATTTCTCCAAAAGGAAAATCCTTATCCGACAATCTCAGCCTCTACGTGCACTGCTGTCAGGCAACTTGAGAGTTTGATACTAATGTTATTGTTCTGTTGCACAATAAAGCAGAAAAAGAAAGAATAAGAAAAACATGGCTAATGTTCTCGAATTATCAAGATCAGATTTGTGCTTCTAAATTAAGACCAGGAATGATTTGTGTGTGTGTGTGTGTGTGTGTGTGTGTGTGTGTGTGTGTGTGTGTGTATACACTGTATGAATGTGTGTGTGAATGGTTGCCTGTGTTTTCAGTTATTGACGAGGTGTGCAGTCGATCTAAATGAGAAGTTCTGTTCGTTACTTCAGGGTGACGTAAAGCCATTCACAGGTGTGACAACCACAACCAACCCACACACACTCACACACACACAACCACAGATTACTTCCATGCACCCTGAACAAACATAAGAGAAGCATTAGGTCTGTTATTGTTTGCCTTTTGCAGAGTGGCTCCAAAGGAATAATGCTCCCACAGTACACTGAAGCAGAAGTGACAAGGTGGTACAGAGGACACAGTGTGTGTGTGTGTGTGTGTGTTGGATTTGTGTGACTAGTTAAAACTACTCCAGGCTGCCTAACAGGCATGTTATAAAAGTCTCTCCACTGTCACAAACACACGAGAAAAGCATCATATTAAATATGTCGCTTTTATTTGACATAACCATCTACATAAATTAACATGCCATATAATTGGCAGCAATATAGTGTGATTTGATTTCATAAAAAAACAACGACAAAACAAGAAAACAAGACAAACATAAAAACATTACGATGCAAGACTTTCCAGCCTTGCACCCAAAAAAAAAAAAAACTGTCTATACATGGCCAAATGAAAAGACAATTCTTTCAAGAAACAGGATATTTTAACATTAAAGAAAAAGTGACTTTCCATGAGGGATGCGACAGATAAATGGTCGGAGGCACACACTTACAAAAAAACGTTTCCCTCTAACTGGAGCACAGATCAGTGCCAAGGAATTGTTTTATTGAGGTGTACCACTCATCTCGATGTTTTGAGTTCAGTTCATTCATCCTCTGACGGTCTTCCTCGTATGACTCGGGTCGTCCCAGAATGAGACACAAGAAGTTGAGGGAAGGATCTTCTCGTCACTCGTCTCCTGCTGGGAGATTCTCTTCGATCCTCTTGATGAACTTCATGCGGATTTCTGTCACATTGTCTCCTCTCAGAGTGTCCTGAGCAAATCTCACATCCACGGCCATCTGGACCTAAGTCAGATGAATAATCACTTACATTTCTATGCACAAACTGTTTTTCCTCTTGGTGAAATTGTTACACAAATTTGCACATGAAATCTATGGACTACTCTATTCTACGACAACCATCAATTTACCTGAAGTGTAAAATGTATAGTGAGCATTAGGGCTGGGCGATATGACGATATACAGTATATTGTCTAAACGAAACAAAAACATCTATTGTTTATATTTTTCTATGCCGTTTCTATCGTGATGTCGAAAATCCAGCGGCAGAACTGCATTACGGCAATATTTACATCATGTAAACAGATGTAGAACGCTGTGATTATCTGAATTGAGTATTCAATAAAGCTGTGTAATAAATATCATTATCAAAACGAATATATAGAAGTAACTATATCGCAATAGAATTTTGGCCATATTGCCCAGCCCTGTTGAGTATGTTGAGCTTACCATCTCCAGGGCTCCTCTGAGGACCCCACATAGCAGGTTGGAGTAGACCAGTGTGCTGTGGTTATCCGGCAGCTCCACAAAGTCCACCAGCGGGTTGTTCTCAAGTATGAGGGAGAATTCATCTCCTGCTGGGCTCCAGTTGGTCACACTGGGGGTGATTCCCAGGTACATCTTAAACGCAACCTAACAACAACACGATGAGGAGTAGATAAAAAAAAAGAAAACAGTGCAGGATTACTCAGTTGAAAACAGTAATGTTTGACTGCACATTCATTTAGCTGAAATGCCTGGCATGGCCATTTTCAAAAGGGTCCCTTGACCTTTGACCTCAAGATATGTGAATGATAATGGTCCTATGGGTACCCACGAGTCTCCCCTATACAGACATGCCCACTTTATGATAATCACATGCAGTTTGGGGCAAGTTATAGTCCAGTCAGCACACTGACACACTGACAGCTGTTGTTGCCTGTTGGGCTGCAGTTTGCCATGTTATGATTTGAGCATATTGTTTATGCTAAATGCAGTACCTGTGAGGGTTTCTAGACAATATTTGTCATTGTTTTGTGTTGTTAATTGATTTACAATAATAAATATATACACACATTTGCATTAAGCATAAATATTGTAATCGTTTGACAGCCCTAAATATGAGTTAATAGCACCATAACTTAAGTACAGTGACCAAGTCTTGCCTTCCAAAGAAACCATTCATGATCTTGAAAATGTGTTTTTGAACAGACCTCTACATACATTTCACTGACGAATGACTGAGGAGGTTTCAGAGTTTAGCTAGAGGTCACATGATATCCTCAGGCAAGGCTATCAATGCACCTTCCAAACCGCTGTCCCACTGTGGTCCTCCATTTACAGACATGACCCATCTCTTCATGACCAAGAGCCAGTTCCCTGAGCTAGTGTGGGGTTACATCTGGGGAATGACTCCCTTACTAGCAGGCTGCAGTGACACCTTGAAAACAGCTGGAGTGCTGAACGTGTGCCCGCATCTTTCTGTCTATCAGACATAAAAGGAGTCGGACTTTTGCAAAACAACACAAGGATATGTTTAAAATCCACAAGCTGGGATGAATACAGAGAGGAAGATTGAAGTGCAACGTATCACAACAGTGATATGATCAGCTAGGCGACTCAGTAAATAACTACTGACACGTTAATACGTATTATAGTTTTTTTAGAGCTTAACTAAGAGTACCTGGGTATCACTGAATGTGCATCACCTTTCTGAGGGATGAGATTGCATTTCATTCCACATGTAAGAGAATCCTCTCCTGCTGAATATCAAGGTAACTATCACGCAAAGCAAAGAGGAATGTGATCTTGGCCTCAAGTTAAGAAGGATGCAGACTGTCTGGGACTTTAAGTTTTTCTGATCTACAGTACTCAGTCACAATCAACCCCTCCCAACATACTTCCCTTCTTTCCCTCATCAATTGTCAGGATGTTTCATCAACATCAATCTCTAATCTTTATTTTTCTGTTGTCCCTCCTTCCCCTTCCCCTTCTTCCTTCCTCACCTCCCTCCCCTCCATCTTTGGGAGAAGGCCACGGTCACGCTCTGATTGGCCTGGAAAAGTCCAATTACCTTAGCAATGACATCTGCTGTTTCTCGGAAATCCTGACACCTGCCAATGCTGGAGCGTGCCAGGAAGTCCTCGATCAGACGCACTCCGATGTTATAACCCCTATGAAAGAGAGAAAGAGAGATAAAGTCATTCTAGAGGAAAAGTACTGAGGAAAAATGATAAACTGCAGAGCACCGTAAAGAGACATTTTTGGGTCGTACACTTGGCAAATGATGATAATTATGATTAGAAGGCCAAGTATCCTACAGAATCTACAGCCAACTGATGCATCCTGATCCTAACATGGTCTGTCTCAGACTCACTGCCTTCTAAGGCCAGGTAAGACAAGCCTCATTAGGACTTAGCTTGGAGAGAGCTTAAGATTGCTGCACAAGCAGACAAGCACAGTCCATCCAGTCCAAAGTCCTGTCAGCGTGACAGGATGTTTTGAATTTTTTAGTTATAAAACCACCGATTTTTCTTAATCTTATTTTGTGGGAGAACAGTATCCAGCGTTTCCTTCCAGAGATATTTTTTCTCTCATAAAAACACATATCAGTGTTCTTCTTCAAACGCTCTGTAAATTCTAAGAAATTACAGGAGCAAAGGGGGAACCTCTGACACAGAAGTGTGAGAAATAAAACCTTATTATGTCACCACAGTGCTCTAGTTTATGTCTCCGTAGAGTATATTATGAATGGAGGGCAGCAGAATGTGTCAGAGCGGTGTAAAAGTGCGAGTTAAAGAGAGACACCCAAGAGGCCAGAAAAATCACTTCTCTTCCGTTGGACGGAAACAATAAACTTTAACATACTGAAGCAAAGCAACTTGTTTATGTACTCCATATGTTTAGTCACAGAGCATACAATCTAGCTAATGCACAGTTACATCTTGTAATAGTTAGACACCAATATACAATATGTTCAGTACTGTATGGTATTAAAGGTGCACTGTGTTAAGTCTGGCCACATACTCGAAAAAAATAGGGGGCAGCATTTCACCTCTGCTACCGGGTTGATACAATCCAAATTTGCAGTCATCAGTTATTAAAAAAAAAAGCCAACTACTAACTAACAGCAGGGCATGAAAATGCATAAATTCGACCAAACTGCTGGAACTTTGAGAGCCAGTCAAAATAACACTGCTATCTTATAATCTTCATGTGTGGTGTCGGCCTATAGTTCATGTTAGCCATCTGGGTGTTTACTGTGCCACGAACTTGGGGCTGTACGGTCCATGTACGTTTTCATAGTTTGTTTATTCGTTTGGGTCTGGGGACGCAGAGACAAGGGAACGTCTAGTGTTTTCGTTTCGTCCTCCCCGCCGACGTGGGACTGCTTCGGAAGGAGAGCGTGTGGCGGCTCCAGGGGACAGAGCTTAAATTGGCGGCTGCGTTGACTCAGATATGGCCGGCAAAAACCCCGCCGCCGGGAGTCACCGTGGGCTGGCGCTGGGTCTAACCTGTGTATCTGCAGTAACAGAAAGGTTGCTGATAAGGTGGGGAGTCGGGGCAGTCCTTTGGGATCACACCCCCCGGAATTTTGGGTCATGTCTCTCTCCCAGAGCTGCCGCACGTTCTACTCCCGGTGAAGTAGTCTCCTGGCAGCAGGGAGGACAAGGCGAGGGTGGTGGTCGTTTTCTCGTTTCTGCCACTTTGGATTTCATCCAATAAACAAACTGTCAAAACGTACACGGATCATAGTTTTATTATTGACAAGGCCTCGGGGCAGCTCTACAGTGCCTTGCAAAAGTATTCATCCACCTTGGTGTTTTCCCTATTTTGTTGCATTACAACCTGGAATTTAAATTGATTTTTACATAAAATCCAAATAAAAATCCATTTAAATTTCAGGTTGTAATGCAACAAACTAGGCAAAACACCAAGGGGCGTGAGTCATTTTGCAAGGCACTGTACTTCTTCATTCTCTGGACTGAGGGCAGACTGGACGCTACAGTGACTCACTATCACCTCTCAAGGAACAAGAAGTATAACAAGACAGGACAGGTCGGGGTTAGTCGGTTAGCATGCTCACTCCAGTAGACATCTCTGCAACACAATATATAGACGTCCTTGACGTGATGTCAAAACTGCAACCTCTTCACATTCAGTTTTAAAATAAAATTCTGGCCATATTTTACACATTAGACCTTTAAAGCTTTTTCTTTGTGCTAATAGTGATGTGTGCAGGTGGGATGAAAACAAAACTACAACTTTGTACAAAAATAATAATAATAATAAAGTACTGATAAAAAAATATTTTGTTTGTTTGTTTACTTCACACCTGCAAGTCATAGCGCACTTGTTTGGCATCTGCACTATTTTTAAACTACTGTTTGGTGTGAAAATAGTTAATGACAGTCAAGTCGATGGGGATACTTACATCTTGTCCAGTTGTTTATTGACTTCTTCGTCATTCTCGTAGTCTTTACAGAGCTGGGTGACCAGCGCCCCGTAGGTCAGAGTGAACAGCTCAGAGTTCTACAACAGAGAAAACAGAAATCTCACATTATTTGTGCCGAAATAAGTGGAATAAAAGGCATCAAAACACTGTGTTATAGGTTAGGACAAACTATGTGGTGATGAAAATGAAATGAGTATAAAAAAAGCAGGCCTTCTCCTTGTTAAATGTGGAAAACTACCTGGGGTAGTCCTCAAATTACCATAACAAAAAACATACATATACATCTACAGTGAAGTCACAAACAAGAGAATCATCAAACCAGGTATAAAGAGTCTAAAGACCAATCTATTTGATATCTTTTTTTCTTCACATCATAACACCAAGCCACCCTCAAAGATATGCTGAACAAGGCAGGAGGCATCCAGGCAAAATTATATAAAATACATAAATAGTGGCCAGGAGCGCCTGGTGGTTAGGGGTTAAAATGGTACCATGGTCGTGTGGACCATGGTACCATTTTAACCCCTAACCCCTCTTTAAAGTAGTGTAGCCAAACACCTTGCCTCTCTTAAATTTATAAAACACCCTGAGTTTCGGCATAGGTCAGGGCTAAAAAGTAATTCCTTCAGTGTGGAGAGAAGCGTGCAGATAGGTAGGTAGGTAGGTAGGTAGGTAGGTAGGTAGGTAGGTAGATAGGTAGATAGGTAGATAGGTAGATAGATAGATAGGTACGTAGGTAGGTAGGTAAGTATATACGTAGGTAGATAGGTAGGTAGGTAGGTAGGTAGGTAGGTTGGTAGGTAGATAGATAGATAGATAGATAGATAGGTAGGTAGATAGATAGATAGATAGATAGATAGATAGATAGGTAGATAGATAGATAGGTAGATAGGTAGGTAGATAGGTAGGTAGATAGACAGATAGATAGATAGATAGATAGATAGATAGATAGGTAGATAGGTAGATAGATAAATAGGTAGGTAAATAGGTAGATAGGTAGATAGATAGATAGATAGATAGATAAATAGGTAGGTAAATAGGTAGATAGATAGATAGATAGATAGATATGCTACAGGTTTATTCACCATGAAGTCAAACAGATAATGCTATGGACAGCTCCATGGTGCTGAAATGAAGTCTAACAGTAATACAAAATAATGGTTAATTAATGAACAATAACAACACTTTATATTTAAACACTTTATAATTGATTAACATAATGTTATTGTTAGTTTTCACACCAAAGACTTGAATATTCACTGCAGCTGTAGCTAAAACTTTAGTGTCATCCATTTGAACACTGCAAATAAAACATAAAACACGATTACAGACCTATATATATACAGTATATATGTGTTATAATCGCATATAATGGGTTTTTCATTTGGAAAGTTATCTTATAAAGTGGGATTAGGAAGCAACCAGGAGGCTAACTATTTAGCTTGTGTGTGCTACAACGACACTTCCTGTCAAGCCAGTAATATTCAACTATGAATTAAACACTTCAATTGGTTCAAATGCTTTTCGTGTATGTAACCAAAACCTGTCAAACAAACAAAGAAGCATGACTGACAAGAAGCTTTGCAGAGGTGTAGCGAGGCCAGTTGTTATGCTAGCTGCAGTTAGCATGTAGCTCGCTATGCTAGGCTGCTAGGTTGTAACTGCTGTTAATCCTCCTACCATCTTCTTGCTGTCTGTTGTTCGGTTGGATTGCCTGGACATTGTGGGACAGCGTTACAGGCTTAACACCGGCAGTAACTCGATATTAATCCTTTATTTATTTGATTCTGGCTTAGCTCGTTATTTCCGTATTCACCAGTGTAGTCACGCACTTCCGCTAACGAGCTAACAAGCTAGCGAGATTAAAAACACGCACTTCCGGTCGTACTTCAGAGTAAAAGATTTAAAGAAAATACCGAGTCATAAAAAGCACAACAATGAAAGTAAAACAGCGTATTTGAGGAAAACTAAATTCAGCATATTAAAAAAAAACTATTGCTGTTATCATGTCTGATTGTTTGCACTCCGGCAATATTTGCACTATCTGTTTATATCATGTTTATTTTTGTTTAAAGCTTATTTTGTATATTGTATATTCTTAAAATTTCAATTTTTTTAATTCTATTTTATTCTAACGTTTTTATCTATTTTGTTATTATACTGTTTGACTTGCACCAACATAACCAAAGCAAATTCCTAGTGTAAATCTCTTACACCTGGCAATAAACACAATTCTGATTCTGATGTCCTTGCATACAGAGTTAGCTTCTTTTTTCTTTTCTTTTTTTAACAATGTCTTTATTGTTTTTTTTGTTGTACAAACATCAGCATTATTAAGCAATTTATTCAATACAGGATTGACTTTAACAAACATAACATCCCCCACACACCCACCCGTTTAACTTTTCCCTTTCTTAGAGGGCCAAAATCAATATACAGCTTCACAGTATCAATCAGACAATTAAACAGTTAAATGGTACTTATAACAAAATGAAGATACACATAAACATTTACACATAACAAAATTTTGTCACACTCCCAAATGCAATGTATAAGTGTTCCTTGAGACTCATTATATTTAAAGCTAGTGTCAGGTATATTACTGTTATATTTACTCAATTTGACAGGGGTTACATAAGTCATAAAAAGCACAACTATGAAAGTAAAACAGCGTATTTGAGGAAAACTAAATTCAGCATATTAAAAAAAAACTATTGCTGTTATCATGTCTGATTGTTTGCACTCCGGCAATATTTGCACTATCTGTTTATATCATGTTTATTTTTGTTTAAAGCTTATTTTGTATATTGTATATTCTTAAAATTTAAATTTTTTTAATTCTATTTTATTCTAACATTTTTATCTATTTTGTTATTATACTGTTTGACTTGCACCAACATAACCAAAGCAAATTCCTAGTGTAAATCTCTTACACCTGGCAATAAACACAATTCTGATTCTGATGTCCTTGCATACAGAGTTAGCTTCTTTTTTCTTTTCTTTTTTTAACAATGTCTTTATTGTTTTTTTTGTTGTACAAACATCAGCATTATTAAGCAATTTATTCAATACAGGATTGACTTTAACAAACATAACATCCCCCACACACCCACCCGTTTAACTTTTCCCTTTCTTAGAGGGCCAAAATCAATATACAGCTTCACAGTATCAATCAGACAATTAAACAGTTAAATGGTACTTATAACAAAATGAAGATACACATAAACATTTACACATAACAAAATTTTGTCACACTCCCAAATGCAATGTATAAGTGTTCCTTGAGACTCATTATATTTAAAGCTAGTGTCAGGTATATTACTGTTATATTTACTCAATTTGACAGGGGTTACATAAGTCATAAAAAGCACAACTATGAAAGTAAAACAGCGTATTTGAGGAAAACTAAATTCAGCATATTAAAAAAAAACTATTGCTGTTATCATGTCTTTGTATAAAGAGTTAGCTTCTTTTTTTTTAACAATGTCTTTATATTTTTTTTGTTATACAAACATCAGCATTATTAAGCAATTTATTCAATACAGGATTGACTTTAACAAACATAACATCCCCCACACACTTACCCGTTCTCTCTTAACTTTTCCCTTTCTTAGAGGGCCAAAATAAATATACAGCTTCACAGTATCAATCAGACAATTAAACAGTTAAATGCACCTATATTATTATATATTATCAGGACCAAAACCTCACGCCACAAAAACAGTTTTTTTCCCCATGGCGGTGGGGCTCTCCAACAGCCCATCCGCCCCCCTGTGACTGTCTCTCCCTCACATACACACTACTGCCCCACCCCCCTGCCGACACTGACTCTCCCCCTCTCTCAATATTTGCACTATCTGTTTACATCTGTTTATAGCTTATTTTGTAAATTGTACATTTTATTTTATTTATTTTATTCTTATTTTATTCTACGTTTTTTTATCTATTCTTTTGTAATTATACTGTTTGACTGCACCAACAAAGCCAAAGAGAATTCCTAGTGTATACCCCTTACACCTGGCAATAAACACCTTTCTGATTCTGATTCTGATAACTAAATGAAGATACACATAAACAGTTACACATAACAACATTTTGTCACACTCCCAAATGCAATGTATAAGTGTTCCTTGAGACTCATTATATTTAAAGCAAGTGTCAGGTATATTACTGTTATATTTATTCAATTTGACAGGGGTTACATAAGTCCGCATCAACCAGTTGTATTGAAGTAGCTTCAAATTAGTGTTTTTCTGTTTGTGTCTGAGCCTCCTTGCAGACTATATGTTCCAATTATTATCTGAGATGTCCTCCTTTAAATCCACCCTCCATGCGTCAAGTTTGGATATTGAGGTCTCCTTAGAGCCAGATGCAAGCCAGCTGTATATTAATGAAATTAAACCATTACTATTATAGCTTTTGGTAATAATTTCTTCAAAGGATGAAAGTGCAGGAATTACTGACTGGTTCTGCATAGAGGAGATAAAACTTCTCAATCACAAATATTTAAAGAAATGCTTCTTTGGGATGTTATGTACTAGAGATATTTCCTCAAAGGTCATTAGAACCTCCAGAGTTAGCTTTTTAAAGCAGAAACATATTACACACTTTATTTTGAAGACAAAAAAGTCATCTCATTTCCGGTGTTGCTATGATAACTTTACTAGCCTGGTGTTGTGATCTTCAGTCAGCTGTCTCACAGACTCATTTCCTCTGCTCGTTTCTCCTCTTGGCAGGTTGTTTTATCGCCGTCCTGTGTCCTGGAGGGGAACAGAGAGACCTTAACTTCTTACGTTTGACCACAGGATGGCAGTATATGAAATACATTGACAAATTAGCCAAACATTTTTCTTTTTAAAGCAGGAAAATACAGCTTTAAAACATAGTATAGCATTATATATACAAAAAAATGACACTGTAGTCACACTTTTGCAGCTGTAATTTATTGTTATTAATTGTTTTTTATTTGTTTGTTTGTTTTATTGACACAACAAACATGAGTTACTTCTTTATTGTTTTCTTCCATTTACATGCATGCATCTATATATTGTAATTTTCTTAATGAATTGTATATATGTATATCTATGTTTTTGTTTTTATTTTGTTCTTTTTTTAAAAAAAATATTTATTATTGAATTGACGCTTTGGCAATATTGTTCACCTGACAGTCATGCCATTAAAGCAAATTCTTCCATTTACATGCATGTTCTTTTTAAATATCTTTATATTGTAATTTGCTTAATGAATTGTATATATATGTATATATATGTTTTTGTTTTTATTTTGTTCATGCCAATAAAGCAAAATTGAATAGAAAAATGTAATTGAGAGAGAGAGAGAGAGAGAGAGAGAGAGAAAGAGAGAGAGAGAGTAGCACATATGAAGAAATTAAGAAAAAATTCTTTACAAAAATTAAATATAAACTCCAAGATTTTGATTCCCTCTCTGACCAAAATAAAATACAACATCTACTTGGAGAAAATAGTGTCATCGCCATAGAAGCTGCAGGATATGTCAGCGCATGTCACAGCCTAAGAGACAACCACAACAACAACACATAATAGATGTAACTCACACTCTGCCTTTTATTTACTCCTCTACTTCATGTTTGTTTGGGGTTTTTTTTGGTTGTTTTTTACATTTATCCTTTGATTGCAATATATTGTTATTAATTGTTTTTTGTTTGTTTGTTTTATTGACACAACAAACATTAATTACTTATTTATTGTTTTCTTCCATTTACATGCAATATCTATATATTGTAATTTGCTTAATGAATTGTATATATGTATATTTATGTTTTTGTTTTTATTTTGTTCTTTTTTTCTTTTTTTCTTTATTATTTAATTGACGCTTTGGCAATATTGTTCACCTGACAGTCATGCCAATAAAGTAAATTGAATTGAAAAATTGAACAACACATAATAGATGAAACTCACACTCTGCCTTTTATTTACTCCTATACTTCATGGTTTGTTTGTTTTTTTGTTGTTTTTTTTTGTTGTTTTTTACATTTATCCTTTGATATTGCAATATATTGCTATTAATTGTTTTTTATTTGTTTGTTTGTTTTATTGACACAACAAACATTAATTACGTCTTTATTGTTTTCTTCCATTTACATGCATGTTCTTTTTAAATATCTATATATTGGAATTTGCTAAATTAATTCTATATATGTATATATATATATATATATATATATATATATATATTGTTATTTTTTAAATTTTTATTTATTATTGAATTGAGGCTTTGGCAATATATTGTTCACCTGACAGTCATGCCAACAAAGCAAATTTAATTGAAAAATTGAGAGAGAGAGAGAGAGAGAGAGAGAGAGAGAGAGAGAGAGAGAGAGAGAGAGGACTGCTTTGAGAGGAGTCAGTGCCATTATCAGAGATACAGATGCGCTTTAAAGTCGACCTTACATTAACTTACATGTTGAATCTTAGCAACCACAGGTTAATTGTGTGTTCCCTCCACTGTTACCTCTTGATTAGTAGCCCCTATTAGTATCTGCATAACCCGCATGCTGGTTGGCTGAGAGACAATCATCCCATCTCAGTGAAACAAACTCGCCCTGCTGCCACAGCGAGGAGGAGGAATAAGAGGAGGAGGAGGAGCAGGAGCGCGTCGGCTCTGCACACACTACTGCTTTAATTTTGTCAAAGAAGAAGAGGAGGCTGTTTGACAAAAAAGAGCCGACACGGACTGCAGCAGGAGGCTTGTAGAGGAGGAGGTGGACCAAGTGCAATGATGACGGGCAAATCTGTGAAAGACGTTGACAGATACCAGACTGTCCTCAACTCTCTACTGGCGCTGGAGGAGAATAAATTCTGCGCTGACTGCGAATCGAAAGGTAGGTTGATTGTTACCCAATGTGTTGTGTTGTGCATGGGCATGAATCGACCAGTCTTGCTCATTTACTACGCTACAAAAATGCGGCGTTGCATTCATCATCCCTCGACCAATTACATTGTACTATGGTGCAAGACACACATCCTCACAAGGCTGGAGCATCTGGAGCATGGCATGCCAGCTCACCCCAAGTAATAAGGTATATAGCAACAATAGATACAGATGTTATGAGAAATACCTCTTAGGTTTTTTGTTCATAATGAGATTGGACAACTTTATCACACTGGATGACATGTGTAAATGAGCTCATTAGCGAGAATTACTCCAAATGTTGGCACCATTGAGCATCCCTGAACCTCCCATAGGGGTATAGCAGACTATAGAGACATAGACATATGGAGACATCAGGAGTCACCCTGAACACACTGTTCCTGCAGTATGAGTGCAGATGGATGGGGGCACAGGGAAATCTTAACAAAAGGGCAAACACATTATAATTGTAATTATAGGGAGGCATTGTCAAGTCTGTCATCCTCTGTAATTAGCCTAATTATAGTGTAATAGTTACAGTGAAGTTAATTAGGGAATTGGTTGTAGTGATGTCATACTGTGTATTTTTTGGGATGCTGGTATAGTATTCATATGCAATTGTTGTAAAATGTATTATATGATTATACTGTATAAGAATCACCACAGTTAAGACACCCAATTGTATGTGTTTGTGCACTCACCCTCCAGTCTGTTTGTGACCTCAGTGAGGCCTTGAACTGTGTCATCAGCTATTTGCTGAACCTTTTTTTGCCATGTTGGTGTGTATACATGGCTGTTTTGGTCACAAATATTTGGTCACAGTTTGACACTGAATCAACAAACTGATTCTCCAACCTTTTGTCTGCATTTTGTTTCGGGATAAACTGTCAATGAGTTGATGATAATGAGTGTAAAATGCTCAGAAACATATGGCACTATAGATAAAGTGTCATACACACACAAAAAACAACAACCAGCGTTTGTTTCCAGAGACAAACCTCAGGTGTGAGTGAACAACTCTCCTGTGTCCATTGTAGCTGATCAGGCTATTAAGTAGGCGTTATCAGTCGCTAAAAGCCTCATAGATGTGGGTCAGTAGGGGCCTACCACACCCAATATTAGGTATTATCATCTATTCACATGGTAGATCACCGAAAGAAGGTATAAAATGACACGACGGCGACCTCTAGCGACCATAGTAATTATGACAGGAGCAGAAGCGGAACACATGACTTTCACCCAGGAGATCGGAGTTCGCATCCCATGTGAAACCAACAGTGTGTTTGTAGTTATTATAACCCAAAACACGATGTTTTTCCGTTGCCTAAAACTAAAGAAGTTGTAGTTTTGTTGCTTAAACCTAACTGTTTTTTGCCTCAACCTAAAGAAGTTGTAGTTGTTTTGCCTAAACCTAAAGAAGCCTTTTAGTTTGTGTTCAAAAGGTGACGTTTCTTTCACTTTTACAACATGGTAGGTGCAGTAGACCCCGACTTCTCAGACCCGGAGGTTGCCCACCATGTGAGTCTACCATGTAAATAGATGATAAAAACTACTAGTGGGTGTAGTAGGCCCCTAATGACCCACAACTATGGTGCTTATAGCGACTGATAACTCCTATTTAATGGCTTGATAACAGTCGAATCGGGTGTCCATTGACAATAATAGAAAGTTGTTACATTCTTTTTCGACAGAATAACTTGTTTTCTCGCAGGTTAAGTCATGTTTTATCGGAAACTTAAAAAAAAAAATGTTGTGCTGATAGTCTGTTTTAGTATTAGCCCATTTGGTACCTGTATGTCCTAGATTTCAAACTGATTCTGATGTAACTCAGTGGCACGGCTGCTTTTGAGATTGATAAGCCTCTCCATACCATGTCAAAGAAATGATTTAACAGGGAAGCTGCGTGTCACTTTGAAACGGCTGCCACTGCTCCCACCTCTTTCATAAACTCTCAAGTGAAGGCCCTGAATGCACGCAAATCACTGCAGGCTGTCACGCATGTGGGGGGACACCCTTTTGGATTCTTCGTGAAAACTTTATGAATGATAAGCAGCTTCACATATTTAACAGGGATTAAGCTGTATTCTGTAGTGCTGCAATCGGATACAGATCTGTGTTTGCTTCCTAATTAACAGACACAGAGATAGACAGAGAAACACACAAATGGACTGGCAAACAACAGCAGGGAAATCTGATGTGTACTAAGCACACACTCAGAGTTAAAATCAATACGTTATGGTAGCTTTTCTCTGGATTAATGTGCCGGGCTGTGTCAGGACAAGGGGAAACATTTCTAATGTGTAGACAGGAGCACTCAGAGAGCTGGTGCAGACAGACAGATTTTTTAGTGAGCTAACCTTCGTCTCAACGCTCCCACTCAGTTTAAGCTTTTTGTTCATTTGGGGCCATCACTATCTGGGTGTTCGTTCCTGTGTCTCTCTTTGTATTTCTTAATCGCTGTCTGCCTCTGTCTCTCTGCTCATTCACAATACTGAGTCTGCATCTCTTCCAAAGAGAAGCTGCCAAATGCAGGTAAAAGTGATCTGGGGTGCAACAAATATTTCATAAGAAACGAACACTAATTGGGTTAAGTGGTTGCTGAAAAAGAAAACAACTGTCAAATACAGATGTAGAGAAAATGATTTTTTCTTTGGACATTCAACCTTACAAACAGTAACATAGATACAAATTCATTACCATAGCCTACAATTAACCTGTCTTAATTTCAATTTCATTTTTTAAAATTTGACATCACTGTATAAAATGACCTGTTGTGACCTCTCATGAAACTTAACAGCCACAAACTAGAGACCTAGAGCATTCAGAGGATGGTTGGCTTTCCTAGCTATATTGACAATAAGGGGGTTTCTGAGCGATTTACAGAGCAGAAGTGCTCGCCATCTAATAATAATAAAACAAATGCAATTGCAGAAGTCTCCAAAGGTCAAAAATTTTTGATACCAAATCACAGCATAGCTTTTTTCTATTGTGTCCCTCAAGGTCTCTGTGTCTTAATGTGGTATTTTGGAGGAATTATTGATAATTTTTATCAATTCTCGGTTGGTAAAAAATGGTTAAACTTAGCACCAAATCTGTGTAACAAATGGTATAAACCCAAAAATTGCTGCAACAACTTATGAGACATAAGTGAGCATGTGAATGGCCATCACATACTTCCATCATGATGTTCTAAACCCTTATACACATTCACAATTTATTTTTAATTAATTAATTCATGTTTATTTCTGATATGACTAGTACATATCCTATAGCCTTGGCAGATGTCTGCGACCTCCGAGTGCACTTCTAGTTTTATGATAGATTGTTAATTTATTCCGTTTTTTTGTCTGTTTTCTTGCTTAACTTTCCTGTTAAAACACAAACATCCAACTTCCCCATTCGATGTGAAATGACGTTTACATTAAATCTTATCTTGCACACACACACAGTTCATTCACAGTACATAGACAATGGCGAGAATTGTACAGTGCTTCGTTGAGATGACATGTGATGTCAAGGTCTTAGATCAAGATCTTGGATTCAAACCGGGGACTTCACCGTGAATGCTTCCTTTTACAAAACACGTTTTTGTTCCAGAGCATACGGCCTTTGGATGGTCTTTTTTTTAATAAGATATAAATAGGACTGCAGACGTTGGTAGACTTCAGACAAAACACACTTGTGACTGTTCAGAAGTCAATTTAAAAAAAAACACTCTGTGATCAGAGCTCATCTAAAAGACGTGGCTGTTCTAAGACTAGACTACAGGCGTCATATTTGCACTTTTGTGGACCGAATCACGGACATGTGGAGAGAGAAATTTAGATAATTTATGTTTGATCGTTGTTTTCTTTGATTTGATATCTGTCACATCACTTTTTGTTTTTCCTCGCATTCTCAAACATGCGGTTGTTAGGCATGCCTGCACATTGCTTTTTTTGATCGGTGTGACTTCACTGTGCAACAGACTGGTCTAATTAGACTGCAGATGAGCTTAGGTGTTAGGGGAGAAAATAGCAACCACACACACACGCGAGTATGCTGAAACTCTAGCTTTAAGAGAAGTGACATTTCTTTTGATCATTTAGTGGTCTTTTATTATAATCTACAGCGTGTTTTCTGTCAAGTATGCAAAAAAACATTCTGCATTTATTACTGTAATAACACTTGGCTCCATACTGATTGAAAGGTCACACGTCACTCTCATTTCCTTCCTTTTTTTCATGTGACTATGCCAGTAAACTGACTGTAATACAGGCTGATGCTTGAAAAAAAGGTACCTGATTAGCACTTTTCCTCGCATCTATAAGTGTTACTCTTTCTGTGCATTAGATGACAAGCTCACGCTCTCACAACACTACACACGTGAGCACGCACATGTGCACACCTTTAGAGCACATGTCCCCACCCCTTCCTTCTCTAAAGTCAGGCATTGTGACCATATGGCTTGTGTTGAGGTTCGGTCTAATCTTGTTTGCTCTGACATAGATTACTGTGCGTTTATCACCTTCCCACCCTCTGGGTTATTGAAGAGGAAGTGGCGAGATGTGTGGAGCCAAGTGCATTTGCTTACACCAGCACATGGAATCATACAAAAACACATTAACGATGCTATTAGGTCATCCCTATCTATGCTCTCTGTGCAGACACTGCAGCAATTAAATAATATCACTATAGCTTTTTGCAGTTTAGTGCCTGTACTACCCAACTTCCTGTCTCTCTTTTTCCTCTGTACCACATGACCTACTGCATTATTTTTGTACCACTTCCACAATGTGACAGTTCTACTGTAAATCCTCAACGCTGTCAGGAAATAATGAAGAGATGGAGGGGAGAGGGCGAGGCAGGTGCATAATGTAGTCAACACTTCTACCTCTGGCTTCAGTTCGGTCTCAAGCGGCTGCATATGTGTGTGTGTGTGTGTTTGTATAAAAGCCTCCCTCCTTTATTGTCTCCATTGTACTTGTGTTTACGTACACACCGGGCCCCGGTTGCCGTGGAGATATCACCTGGTGAAATCACGCCGTATCCCTCCACCACCACCTAGCCCCCACCCTCTTTCATCCTTTAATCTCATCCAATCAGACGCCAGCAGGGATTTCATTTGAAACAAGGAGGTGATTGGCGGTTTGAGTCCCCCTGGTTGGCAGAGAGTTCAGAGTCTCACAGTACCAAGGAGAGGGTGGCACCGTGGTAAGAGTCTACAGTATATTATTGTGTGTATACACTACTGCCATGGCCAGATTAACCTGCTAGGGGCCCTGGGCAAAAATAAGCTACTGGGACCCTATTAGCACCCTCAATCCTCCCACTCTGTGTGCAGTGTGTACATTTTTTCTAGAATATTAGGTTCCAGGTTTGCTGTGTGGTATTTGGACTATTAAGCATGTAAGCACAGCACCAGCTGAAGGTCTTAAATCTAGATTTTGACACAGAGCCCCTCTATAAAACAGAAGATGAGGTAATTAAGTAGGACCCCCTTAAAGGGATATTTCGGGTGTTTTGAAGTGGGGTTTTATGAGGTACTTATCCATACTAGGTGTATTACTTACAGTAGATGACAGTCGGCATGTGCGGTTCTGACAAATAGAGCTACCGCTCAGAATGACCTACCAACACGATGTGCGCATGTGCAGTGTGTTTCCGAGACAAATTAAATATTCCAGAGGACACGCCCATAACTTTACCTATATAAGTAGTAGGCCATTCTGTTAGATATTTCGTACCTGAATGAGGTACTCTACTTAACATTTAAAGATGTTCATGAGACTAGTCTGACAGGATGAGCTATACTTCTGAGCGGGTAGCTCTATTTGTCAGAACACCGGCACGGGAGCAAAGCAATGCTGTGGATGGGAGCAGAGGCAAAACAACTGAAAGTGAAACTAATCTATACCCTTCAAAGCAGGCAGACACTTTCAGTTCAGTTCGCTGTCGGAAAATATCCTGAATATAGCATACACTTAAACTGATAGAGATTTTTTCTAGGTTCTTTTAGGTGGCTAAAATAAGTTTCGCTGACGTCCCCATCCACAGCACTATATTGCTTTGCTTCCATGCGGTAACTCCTGTCTTTTTCTCCAAACTGGTGGCACGCCGACTGTCATCTACTGTACTGTAGGTAATACAGTGACTATGTATAAGTACCTCATACAACCCAACTTCAAAACACTCAAACTATCCCTTTAAGGTCCTTGTCATGTCTTTTAATATCGTGCTTTTGTGGTGTATAGTCACATATTCCCAAATGAATGAATCAAATTACCACACAACAATTGCCACACAGTGAACCTTTGAGGGGCGGGCCTGGCAGCCTTGGCCTCGTTGATAATCCAGCCTTGTACAACTGTTTATAATAGATAAACACACAAAAAGTGTAATAAGGTCAAACATCAATCTGCTACCTGGAAATTGCCTCCTCGCTGTACAGGATATAGACAAAATGCTAAGTACAGTTTACAATAAAATGTGACAGAAACAACAACAATACACATTCAGAAATGTAGCAGGTATGGTATTGTGAGGTTATTGTATTGTGTCACTAGCAGTATCATTTATAGATTACAGGGAATGATAGTTATAAATGATAAAACATTTATATTGTAGTCTGAAAAAGACTATAAAGTTCTCTAACAGCTGTACAAGAGAAGAATCTAAAGCGTACAGTGATGGAGTGTCTTTTGATGTGTAACCCATTCAAGCCTCAGTGACTCACCTGCAGTGATCACAGTCGTGACACTCGCAGTGTAACACAGATGGTGGGTGTGTATTAGTAAATTATCAATATGGGTCCATCTGCTTAGCTCAGACTGGGACTGGGTCACTGGGTGGCCTCAGGGTTTCTGGATCGGGTTAGATGCCGAGGGGCTGGAGAATGGGACCAGTGTGTGTGTGTGTATACATGAGTGTGTGTTTGTGTAGGAGGGCGTAGGATCCACTGATGACTGAGGCTCTGTGGCATTAACTGGATGCGTGCGGAGAGCAACGTTTATCCTTGTGGGATATAGGCTAATGAGCCATATGCACCTGCTTATGTGTATGTTTGTGCAAGTCTGTGGGTGTGTACATAAATACATATGTTTGTGTGTGTGTGACATGTGCACTTATAGGCGTGTCAGAAAAACACCCTTTGGAGGGAAGATGTTAATGTGTTAATGTATGATTCTGTTAATTAGTTTAGTTTAAATGACTTTATGAGAAGGAGGGCATCACATACAACAACAAACTTAATGTCAAGGATACAATAATGTCCATTTTTTTGGCACCACAGAACCTAAATGAACATGTATCCGTGTTGGTGTTTGAGATACTTAGGGGCTCTTCTGTTATAAATATGACGTACCACGCTGAGCTGAGCTGTTGGACCTGTTGGAATTGCTTGTTATGCCAGACCTTTAAAGGCATAATTGAGTAGTAAAAGCAAGCATGCTCTGAAGCAGGAGAATTGGCCACGAGTCTTTGACTTCTTTTATCAATTAAATTAGCTTATCTAGCCAAAAACTTAGTTCTGTTGTTTACTTTCCTCAGTCTTTAATGCTATGCTCTCTCATCCCAGATTACTGTAAGGCAGTGGTTCTCAACCCAACATATTTTAGACTGGGGAATGTTTTTTTACATTACATCGCCTGTACCAGTGATATCATTTGCCTTGGAATAGATTTTATTTAGTGTGTTTGTGAGAGTCAACGTGTGCATGCACTCTGACGGGGGATTTTTGGTGAGTCAGGGAGAGAAAAAGTCTTAGTGTTTCACACCGTAAGTAATAACAGCTAGCCTATAGTGCTAGCTGTTAAAACTAAACAGAACTGTCATCACAAACAAAGCATTATTTATTTAGCCTACATTTATTAATCAGAACATTCACAATAATCACTCAAAATCAACGTGGGGGAGGCACGTAGAAACAGCTGTTTAAGCCGGACGGTGGGGTTGCGAACACCGACCTGATTATTAGGGGTGTCGTGAAAAGGTTGAGAGCCACTGATCTAAGGCAATACTATTGTGCTGTTAATGCATCATAGTGGTTTGTATTGCTCCATTTCCATATTTAAGATGATTAATATCCTCATAAGTTTGATAAATGAGAGAAATTCTTCCCAGTTGAAGGTTACCGTCCAGGCAGTCATTGATTTCCATTTATTTCTGTATGAAATGAAAAGCTATTAGCAAGCTCTTAAGTTGTATAATTCTTCATCATGAACAGTTTGTAAACAAATCTTTCGACGTTTGAAGTTAAATCATCATTATGAGGTGTTGAAGTTCACTGTTCCAATTTTACCATTTTTGTTAAAATTTCCTCTTATATTTGTTCGTAGCCATCATTTGTTCTTATTTTGTTAGTGCCCATTGATTTCTGGGATTCATCAATGTTTTGTTAATTATGTTTTTCTCTTAGGAAAGAAAAAACTGCGCAAAGCACTCTTACCAAGATAAGAAAAAAACATCTTCACATTCCATAAATTGTTTGTCCAACACAAGGAAACATTACTTCTAAATTTGAGGAACATAGGAAAAAAAGCCTGAATATCATATATCAAATTAATATTATTATATGTTTTAAAGTAATTATAATGATTGAATTATCAACGTGAGATTTGTGGGCTAAAAAAATACTATTGGTCCACTGATCCCAATTAAGACTATTTTTTTAAGACAACTTGACTTCTCTTATTTATTCTCTTAAGAGAATATTTAAGAGACTGTTGCTGCATGAGTCCCAATGTAACATTGACTAAAATGTATGCTATAGGTAGACTTGACATTTACTATGGTAGATTACACAAATCAAGTAAAATGTACTTATAAACTGTAGCCAATAGTTTGCTAATAATAAAATGTGAATCAATGGCAACCTTGAAGGTGAACGAAATGCATTTAAAATCTGACTGAAATAGTATAGCATGCATCCAAAAATGCAATATCAATAAAAAAAATGTAAATTACACACGTAAAACTTGCAGTTACTCTGGTGTGGCCCTTTGAATTTAACATTTTATTCAAGGAAAGGATTAAAGCTAGAAGTGCACTAGAGGGAGAAACATTAAAGGTGAGGAGTTACTAAATGAATGTAGCCAGTAAAAGGTCCTCACAAGTGTTGTACTCCAAATACATGTGTGTGTGGGTGTGAGTGACAGAGAGGTTCATTATAGATCTGTGTTTGCACCCGCTCACTGCTCGTCATACCCCCTGTACGTCCCAGCAGGCCATCAAACAGCTGAAGTCCACCATTTGATGACTATAAAAATCCCCTCTTGTTTGTCTCTGTTTTTGGCTCTCGGTTGTGCTCTGCCTTCTCCTCCCCTGATGTGCTTCAAGCTGCATGTTTGACAACCACAACCACACTCTTTTTTTGCCAGGAGATGATTCATCAATCTCCTATGCAAACCCTCTACTTTTGGGTAGTTTGCCCTATAAAAAAACTGGACTGGACAGACTTATTAGTCAAACCTCAATTATACCTCAAAAGAAGGTGTTCTTTGATTCCAAAAAGAAAAGAGGACGTTTACTTAACTGTGGAGAAATGTACATTGCAATGCAAACCCTGTAACACAGAGTGTGATTTGTAGAGACTGCTTGTCCAATCTTTCCTTCCTTTTTTTTTTTAGAAGTCTATTCCTCCTACTCTCTCTATATCTGTTCAAAGTACCTGGAGGTGTGCATTGTTGCTGGACAGACATGCTGTATATGGGTTCTTACTCAAGCACCGCATTGATTAGAACCAAAGAGGCTACTGTGACACAGTGTGCAGGTGTGATTCACTTTAAATAACTAACCTTCAGCTCCGTCCTGCTGCTCTGTCCTGCTGCTCCGTCCTGCTGCTCCGTCCTTCTTGGCTCACCTGGTCGGCACACTCCCGTACACACCTGAGCACCAGGACTCCAAACAGTCATAATACCCTGTTGTAAGCAGATTAGAGTCACATTGTGCTTACACCACTGGACGCATGAGCACACACGGTTTGGAAAGAAAAATATGGCAGTGTGTAATTTCAGCCGATTAGACTGTTGTCAGGCTATTAAATAGGCGTTATCAGTCACTATAAGCCCCATAGATGTGGGTCATTAAGGGCCTACTACACCCACTAGTAGTTTTTTATCATCTATTCACATGGTAGACTCACATGGTGGGCAACTTCCGGGGTCCGAGAAGTGAAGCCAATGTGGAAGTGCCTTAAACCTGCATTCTTTCTAATATCCAGCAGGGGGCGACTCCTCTGGTTGCAAAAAGAATTCTGATTGTATTGAAGTCTATGAGAAAATGAGCCTACTTCTCACTTGATTTATTACCTCAGTAAACATTGTAAACATGAGTTTATGGTCTCAATCGCTCGTTTCAAGTCTTCTTCAATGCAGCATGATGTTCATTTAGTAAATTATGGTCCCATTTAGAGTCAAATAGACCATAAAGCAGGATATGCTTTTGGGCGTGGCTACCTTGTGGCTACCACAGCGTTGTCCGGTCTGGGAGTTGTCCGTGTTTTCTTTAACTTAATCCTTTCACAGTGTGTTTTCAGTTCATGAAAGATAAATGTAACATTTTAGTTGCCTAAAATTTTCTTATTTAGCGTTTAATCGGAATACACCCTCTCGTGTCACTTCTGGTTGCAAAAAAACAAGATGGCGACGGCCAAAATGCCGAGCTCAAGGCTTCAAAACAGCAGTCCAAAAACCAAAGGGTGATGTCACGGTGACAACGTCCACTTTTTATATACAGTCTATGGGTAGATCACTGAAAGAAGGTATAAAAGAACACAACAGCGACCTCTGGCGACTGTAGTAATTCTGACAGAAGCAGAAGCAGAAGTCAGGTGCTGTAGTATAGACGGTGTGAAACTCCATATGGGGTGGAGGACATGATGGACGATAAGTGTTTGTGTTGCCTAAACCTAAAAAAAAGTTGTAGTTTTGTTGCCACAATCTAAAGAAGCCTTTTTTGTGTTCAGTTTTACAGTGTGACAACAAGCAATGTGTTGTTTTTTAAGTTTTACCCTCACTTTTACAACGTAGTAGGCCCCTACTGACCGACATCTATGGTTCTTATAGCGACCAATAACACCTATTTAATGGCCTGATAACGGTGCTTGAGAATAAAGACAAGGGATCACAAAAGTCATTAGGATAGATCATCTATGAACTATGAATATCTTTACCAAATTTGACCAAATTTTGGCAGTCCATCAAATAGTTGTTGAGCTATTTCACTAAAAACCCAAATGTCAAACTCATGCTGGTGCTATGGGGCAAAGGCAGTCAATAGGATTCATTCTCTGGGCACCATGGATATCTGAACCAAATCCAATAGCTGTTGAAGTATTTCAGTCTTGACCAAAGCAGTGGATCAGCAGACCAACATTGCCACCCCAAGAGCCACGCCACTAGTCTGGTTAAAAAGAGATAAAAAGTCAGTACAATATGCAACGTTGGCAGCAAAACCCCAGACAGTTAGGGTGGAGAATGTAATAGAAAGGGAGAATTAGAACTGAGAGCGAGAGATATGGACGGACAGGGGAGAGGAGGAGGAGGGAGGCAGCGGTGGTGAATGAGAGAGATAAGAAATGGCGGCCAGGACACAGAGGAGAATTAGAATAAGGATGAGAAGGGCAAACTAATTCCCGCGTTGAGGGAGTTCAACACAATTGACAATCTCTCTGTTTCTCTCTGTCAGTGCCAATGTTTACAGCGGTTAAGCAGGCTTTGCAGAGTAATTCTACTATTATTAGCCGGCATGCTGCAGCCAGACAGTCAGGGTGATGGACATACTCCGTCTGTCTGGTGTTATTTGCTCTACTTTTGTTGGCATTTTTTGCCCATTGATAGCTTTCCTTTTCCTAATTTGAAAATGTAGCCAACGCTGGGGTACAGTAATGTAGTTTTAGGGTAATAAGCTTGTAGAAAAAGGGGTACACATCTTGGAATAATGAGGTTCATGAGCACAGCAACATACTTATACAGTAGGGGATTTGAAAATGTAGATTGCAAACTAGGCAACCCAAAGATTCATGAAAGATGAGATATAGTCTTATCAGAGTCATCACAGAGATGTGTGCGCAGCTAGGGGGCAGAAAGCACGGCATGTCTAGCAGAGCCAAGCTCCAAAGCAGAGATAACAAGGAAAAGATGGATTGAAAATGTTAAATATTCCGAGGGGATCATATGTCTTTACTAAAAACAGAAAGAGATTGTGGATCCAGGTCTGATCGGCAAAAGCATTCTAGTCACACAGCGCTAGCAAAGCAGCGTCTGGTCATGACGAGCTGTCATGATCCACAGATCGATAAAAATGAAGTGATCAACAACAGGGTGATCGACCCACACTCTAAGGAAATATTTACAATACATATTTAGCGACTATGCCTTAAAACCTAAAAGTGATGCAAGACTTCGTTACGGCTCTAAATCGCTGTAACGTTGCTGTAACGTTACGTAAAATTACACTTATGCCTGATCTAATGGTACACATTTCATAACAGATGATAATAATAAACAAATCTCATACCAATACATCCTATGATAACGGTATGTGGTGGTCGGACTCTGCCGGGGTCTGGTATAGTCAACAAGAATGTACAAACAATGCAAAATCTATGTTGATAACAACGGCTGCCAAAGCGGTTTTGCCCCCTGAATGCGCGCACACCGGGTAATGTTGTATACAAGAAACCCATCTATGACTTCTTTCTAATGATGCAAACAAAACCTTTTTAGCATTCAGGATACAACCAAGACAAGAGGCTACTCTTTGACTCTCCACCCAGACAGTGATTCCGCAGCAAAGAGGAAGGTTTTGCATGTTTTCTCTCCTGAAACTTCCTCTTTTATTTGCATAGAATGGCCTTTCTTAAAAACTGCACAGACGGACAGGAGAGGCCAATGGAGAAATCGAAAGCTGCTCTTCCATCTAGTGGTGTACAGGCCACAGTGCATCGACTTGTAAGGCAAGGTTGCAAGCAACGGAGATGAGCGGAGAGGCAGAGGGTGGTTTGGCCAACTGGAGTGAGCGAGGGGAGGAGGAGCAGAAAGAGATGGAGGAAAGAGAGGAGGAGGAGGAAGAGGAGGGGCAAGAAGAGAGGGAGATGTAAGGCGAGATGGGGAGAGAAGCACCAGTATTCTCTTTGAAGCTGACTGTATTCTCTGAAGAGGACGGTTGCATAATTTCAGCAGAAAAACAGCCTGACTGTGTTGTTTTTTATTCCCCCCTCTCAGAGTTGTCTGTTCAGGAAAAGGATCCCTGACAGCGAGGCACCAACAACATGATATAAACCTATAAAGCATGGGGGTGAATATGGGGCACTCAAACGTAACCATTAAGATATGGCAGCAAGATGGACAAATGGCCCACTCAGATAAGCACGCACCCACACACACAGGCTCATGACCACATGAGTAATCATCCCTGCAGGTATCCAGAGTGTGTGTGTGTGTGTTTCTGTTACTTTCTACTCCCCCTCGCTCCTCTCAGTCTCAGTTATGTAGGCTAACTCTCCTATTGGATCCCATTATGTGTCAGGACACCGCATGACTTACGCTGGATTAGATGAGTTCCCAGCTGAATTCAAACTCATAATTGAATTTCAGGCTTGTCTTGCTATAATTGGTCTAAAATGAATGAGAGTTTTTCTCATCATTCTTCACCCTGCTTACTCTACATGTCTATTATACTTGTAGATTTTTGTTCTGTCACTCAAATACTTAATCGTCCCCCTCTAAAGACCCTCTGCTCTAAATATTAAACCCTATACCTTCCTCTTCTCTGCCAGGTCCAAGATGGGCGTCCTGGAATTTGGGCATCTTCATCTGTATCCGCTGTGCTGGTATCCATCGAAACCTGGGGGTCCACATCTCCAAGGTCAAGTCTGTCAACCTGGATCAGTGGACCCAGGAGCAGGTCCAGGTCAGAGGTCACACTACGCAACCAAACATCAAGATGGGGAAATTTAATCCATGTTAATGTGCGACACACTGTTCATAGTTCTTCACAAATTATTAATGTGATGCAGTATGCAATGACGGTGTTCACATCAAGGTTATAATAGTTTTGAATTTTCAATTAGTTTTTATTTTATTTTAGTTTTGACTTTTCAATTTAATTTTAGTTTAGTTAGTTTTCAGAGTATGTTTGCTAGTTTTCGTTTAGTTTCAGTTTTTCAGAAAGATTTAGCTTTAGTTGTTATATATTTAGTTTTAGTTTTACAGTAGTTTTAGTTTTTGTTAGAGCCAGGTATAATGTCTCAGATGTAGCTACATATACATACATACATACAAAATACATGGTTGGAGAACTGTAGAGAAATGGCCATGATGTTTAATGTTTAATCTGTACGAAGCAATTGTGACATAGCGTCATCTCGTGGAACGTCCAGACAATTTAATTTCTGTGGTTCAATGTCACGAGAGTTGACAGAAATTCATGCCGTCTCCTTTTTTTCGGTAGTGATATAGGCCTATTATTATGGAGGATTACAGCTGCCATTAAAATAAATAAATAAATAAATAATATAAAATAACAAAGAAAGAAATGTAGATATATAAGCCTCAATTATCAAATAAATGTGCAGGTTAATTTGAAAATCAATACATTCCAAAAAACAAAAACTAAAAATGAATTGACATTCATTTTTATTTTATTTTTATTTGTTTTTTAACCAGGCAATATTGTTTGAGTTTAGTTTTTATTTTGTTTCAGTTTACTAACACTATTTTTCATTGTTTATTTTCATTTTGGTTTCAGTTTTAGTTTACTATAATATCCCTGATCTGGACTGTCAAAACGTACAACAACCAGCACAAACCCTATACCTATAGAGTGCTGCAGGGATGATGTAGGCCAACCAGGAAGTTAGCATCGCCCTGGGTTCCCTCGACAAACAGCCAATGGCATTTTTCTATTTGCTTTTTGTGCTAATGCAGAAAATAAGCTCTGTGGCAAACACACGTTTATGATACTTACACGTTTTGTTCAGCAAGTCATCGCCAGAAGTAAAAAACTAACGTTGAGCGTGAGTATGATGACGTTTAGTAGACTCATTTAGCCGCCTCTTATAAAGACATGTGTAAAAGTGGTACACACCAATGCTGGGGTACAGTAATGTAGTTTTAGGGTAGTAAGCTCATAGAAAGGGGGTACATATCTTGGAATAATGAGGGACATGAGTACGGCAACATACTTATACAGTAGGGGACTTAACAGGATAAAAGTTATCTCAGGCAATACCAGTTTATGTTCTTTGGATTGATTACATTGTGGGGGCTCTTCCTTATAGTATTGGATGAAGTACAATAAAAACAAATGCTTTTAGCTTTTGCTTGTGGTAGTTATTAAGTAAGATACCCAAACGGAAAAGCAGTTATACAGATATAGCTGTTAAAGAGGGCCAGCTTTAATGTCTTAATGATTATATTTTATTTCTCCTTTCCACTAAAATGCCCATTATTAATCCCTTGTTCCTCATAGTCTTATTTTCTGCGACTGTACCTCCGTTTAAGTAACAGTAGGAGCCGGTTATTTTATTGGTACCTGATTCATACAATGAAAATACACTGTCAGTCGTCGGTTGTATTATAAATAGACTTTTTTTTAATCAGAATCAGAATCAGAAGTACTTTATTGATCCCGGATGGAAATATGGGCGTTAAAGCTGCTCTTATATAAACATATCAAATGTAAGAAAATATAAATAAAGGAGTATGTAACATGTAAATTATGAACATAATGCTACAAGATAAACATAATATATTAATAATAATAATATAAGAAATATGTACAAATATTTGCATTACGATGTGCAATATATAGCATATAACCACAGTGCAAATAGATAAATACAAATTGTTAGAGACGTGGGATCTATTAAGTGTGTTCAATATAAATGCCAGAATGGTATAAATAAGAATATTTCTTGAAATGAACAGTATAAATGCAGTATTAATGACAGAGTATTGCACAGTTTAATTATTGCACAAATTATTGTACAGTTTTAATATTGTATTGTAACAAAACCTTGTGTCAGAAATGACCAGTTGTTGGATAAATATTTCCATTTCTGACAGCAGGATAAATAACAAAATTTGGAATTTGTCGACAGAATAAACAAAACATTTCTGGTTGCTTCAACTGTGTCGGTCTGGGATTTTAAATGACATACTTGTTCACTCACAGTAGAGGACGTAGACACTCTCTCATCAGTATGCAGCTCACTTTGTCAGGGTCTGATAGTCAAAGACAGTCAGCATTATGCTTTTTCTATCGTCAGCATCTTTTTTTTCTCTTTTCTCTACATCCACAATAAGAATTCACACTATTTTATTAGCAGGACTCCCCCACACACGATAGAAATAGCAACCTGTTGTATTGTATCTTTACTTTATAAGACTGCTTAACAATATAGTGTCATTGTTTTGGTGTCACCAGTGTGTTCAGGAGATGGGAAATGCCAAAGCCAAACGTCTCTACGAGGCGTTCTTACCTGAGTGCTTTCAGCGCCCCGAGACAGACCAGTTCACAGAGCTGTTCATCAGGGACAAGTATGACAAGAAGAAATACATGGATAAGGTCATTGACATACAGATGCTCAAGGTGAGTCCACATACACATAGAGAGAAAAAGCTTTGTGCTTGTGAAAAAAACGTACTTGTCTCGTCTCTCTTTATCTACCACCGTCACGATACTCTTGAGCAAGGCCATTCGTCCTGGAGTGTCTGCCTAGCTCAAATAAAACCATTTGTTTTCTCTGTACAGAAAGAAAAGAGCTGTGACAATATACCCAAGGAGCCAGTCGTGTTTGAGAAGATGAAATTGGTGAGCGCTGGCTGCATCACAGCATTAATAGAGAACGTAAATTGTTTGATTTTTAACATTAAGCTGATGCAGAGTGAGTGAGTGCATTAGATTGAGCAAGTAAAAGGAAGACTAGGGAGCTAAAGAAAGAAGAGAGAGGGTGTCAGTCAGTGAGGAGAAGGTGACACGAGAGGAAGCGAGCCTTCAGCCAGCAGGAGGAAAATGGGAGTAACTGTGCTGTTCTGACCGGAGGGGGAAGGTCATTTTACCGCCAGGGAGTCTGGAGAAAAATGATTCTTGGATTCAAGCTCATTTGTCAATGCAGACATATCGCATTACTTGTATCGACTTTCTCTGTTGTGACAGAAAAAAGATATCAGCCCCAAGACAGATTCCCAGTCTGTCACAGATCTGCTTGGATTAGGTATTGCACCTCACACACATGCACACACACACACATTTACAGCATAAGAGAGAAGAGAAAGTTATAGAAATAGACGGGCTAACTGTGAATAATCTTGAATAATCGTAACCAGGCTTCCATCTTCCCTCTATTAGATGCCCCTGCTCCAAGTCCTGCAGTGTCTAATGGTGGGGGATGTGTTCCAGACAGTAATAAGAGCCCAGCGGTGTCCAATCCAGCTCTGGCACATTCTGCACTGGATCTCTTCAGCTCCCTGCCAGCACCCTCCTCTGCTTCCTCCATTAAAACCACGGTAACACACTGCACATACTATATACACTGTCTGCTCTCCACGGAACCCGCCGTGTTTGTAGCCATGCTAGCGGCGTGGCTCTAGGGATGTGCAATGTCGGTCTGTCCAGACTGAAATATCTCAGCAACTCTTGGGTGGATTGACATATAAGTTTGCACAGACATTCACGGTTTGCACTAGGAGGATTTCGTCTGACTCTAGCGCCAAAATGAGGTTTGCATTTGCGGTAAAGACTGAAATGTCTAGACAACTATTGGATGAATTGCCAATGAATACAGACATTCCTGTTGCTCTTGAGTTGTAATAACTTTAGTGATCCCCCGACTTTTCATCATCAGGGGCTAGATGCACAAACTTTAAGACTAGTCTTGGCCTTAAATTGTCAGGTCTAGTCTAATTAAGCCTGCCTGTTGAATAAATATTCAGATTGACTTAATTTGAGGGAAGGAAAGTTAGCCACCTCTCCCCATGGCTAAGCCTGAGGGAGATCTTTTTTTAGTTTTTAGACAACTCTTTCAACTGTTTATCTGTTACCTTTAGTTATTTTTAGCTAACTATTTCAACTGTTTATCCATATTTTGGGGGGATTCTTGTACCATATTCTTGAACTGATTCTGAACGGCTTTAACGGTTCTAATAACCGTTGGATTTATGCTGTTTACCTTTTCTGTTATCTTCTCCCATACTTGGTGTGGTGTCTCTGTTGCATCCACCAATTTTTTCTCTTCTGTGAAGTGTCTTATTTCACCCATAATGCATTGCCCGATAGCCTATCAGTGTTCCATTAGTCACAAATAGGGAAGCTTTATGCAACAGGTAAATGAAATTATCTTAAGAGTCTGACTTAAAGTTATATTCAAGACAAAGACTAGTGGTCTATCTTTATGCAACTGGCCCCTGGTTAAAATTTCAGTTTGTCATTTATGACCAAATGCCTCCAAAACATTCATTCCCATCAACCTCAGTTGTACTTTGTTTACTGATGATTAGCATATGTTAGCATGCTAATAGGCTGAACTAAGATGGTGAGCATACCTGTTAAACATTAGTATGTAAGCATTTTCATTGTGAGCATGTTAGCATGCTTAAGTTAGAATGTAGCTCAAAGCACCACTCTTAAAAGCCAATAGTGTGTATGTAGACTTAACGTTGTTTTAATCTGCCTTTGTAGATGCCATTTGCCCCTGTTGTCACCCCTAATTCCCAGCCAACATGGTTATGTGGGCCCCACATGGGTTATGCTGGGGGTACCTGGGTACCAAGTGGGTATGGGCCCAAAATAGGCAGCTTATCTGGGGCCCACTTGGGTCAACTAATGTGGGTTCTAGGTGGGTCACTAATGGGAAATTAGAGATGGGTTTTGGTTTATGTTACCCAGATTGGACCCAGTGTTTTCCTGCATGAAACCCACAAGGGTAATTGGCATGGGGCCAACATGGAAACTGTGGACAAACCCACTTACAACCCATATTTCAGCCCATGTAGTCCCCATGAGGTACCCACATAGAACTTAAAGCTGGGACCAAGATGGGTCTTGATGGGTATGTTGCCAAGTTGGGGCCAACATAACACCCATTGTAATCCTGCATGAAATCTATGTGGGCAATTGACATTGGGCCATTATGGAACCCGCGGACATTCCCATATAGGGCCCATTTTTCAGCCCATTTACTAGTCACATGGGCCCCACATACAAATATTGGCTGGGTTGTATCCTTCCACTGTTGATAACCTTCCCCTACCTTCTCTCTGTGTTTCCAGCCTGTTTCCAGCTCCATGCCTCAGAGCAGAGTGACTGCCTCGGTGCCTGATAACCTCAGTCTGTTTCTGGGTCCGGCCTCCAAAGCAGAGGAGGGCACTGTCAAGAAACTGTCCAAGGATTCTATTCTCTCCCTGTACGCCTCCACTCCCTCAGTGCTCGCCAGCAGTAGGTCTGCTCACGGTGAGAACTGAAGAACCTTCTCTCAGATGTTGTTTTCTCCATGCGTCCTTAAGTCTTAATTCAATGGGTGAGTTAGTTTCATCAAAGAGGCTTGAGAATCAGCATTATTAATTGGCGCGATCTATCTGTGATTATTTCCAGCTGGCTTGTACATGAACCAAATGGGATACCCGACACACCCGTATGGATCGTACCATTCTTTAGCCCAGGCAGGTGGAATGGGAGGTGCCATGATGACATCACAGATGGCCGTGATGGGACAGCAACAGAGCAGTCTGATTGGAGTTCAACAGAACAGCATGATGGGACAGCAGGGTGTCATGGCTCAGCCTAGTGGCGTTATGGCGCCACCCTACATGACAGGGATGACCCAGGGCATGATGGGACAGCAGCAGGGTGGGATGATGGTACAGCAGCAGCAGAATGGCATTATGGGACAACAACAGAGTGGGATGATGGTACAGCAGCAGAGTGGGATGATGGGACAGCAGCAGCAGCGAAATGGCGTTATGGGACAACAACAGAGTGGGATGATGGTACAGCAGCAGGGTGGGATGATGGGACAGCAGCAGCAGAACGGCATTATGGGACAGCAGCAGAGTGGGATGATGGCGCAGCAGCAGCAGGCGTACGGAGTGCAACATGCCCAGCAGCCACAGTGGAACATTAGCCAGGTGTGTGCATTATTAGTTTTGGACTATGAATTTTGAAGATAGTAAAAGTTCTGTTAATAACAAAAATGTGTTTTTTGGCTTTCAGATGAGTCAGCACATGGCCGGCACGAATCACTATAACACCAACGGCATGACGGGATACAGCAGTCAACAAATGGGAGGCTCGGCAACTCCAAGCTCAGCGCATATGACAGCGCATGTTTGGAAATGATGTCATCTATCCAGGAAGTGATATAACGCCAATAACCCACAAAAGAGAGGGGGGGCTGAGCTGTATGAATCTGTGGATCAGACTCTCCAGAAGACATTTTCTAATACAAGGGAGGAGGAAGAGGAGGAGGAGACAGGTGTGAAGAAGAATAAGGTTTGGGAAGCCACTACTACCTCTCTTTCTCTCTCCTCTCTGCCCATGCTTCCTCTTCTCGACCCATCCATGGCCATGTTTTGCATATTTCCATGCTTGCCTTCAGAACACTTTGGTACGATGACCAAGACAACAGGGTTCATATGTTCACTGGTTACACATCTTTCTTTGTACCTAGCCTGTATGTGAGAGTGTGTGCTTGCACATCTGCTGTATATGGGTGTCGAACTAACTGCTTGACTTAAAACAACAGTTTGGTTTCTGGAAAATTTTACAGTTTTTCTTACTTGATCAGAATCAGAATTAAGAAAATGCAAAGGTTAGCCTAGCTTAACTCAAATGGTTGATGTGGTTGAATATTGATTTTTATTGGAACAAGATGCATTTCCCCTAAAAGGGTGGACACCATAGACTGTATATAAAGATGGACGAGGCGTCTCCACATCCTCCCACTGGACAGAAGTGAAGCCAAAATGTCCCGGAGTCTGAGCAGTAGTGATTGGGCGGTGGAGCCGTGGTATCGAGGTCCCCCGCCCGAACCAATTGCGAGCCGAGCACGGCCGCAGCTTTTCAGCGAGAGAGACTCACAGCTGCCAATCATGAGGTCACACCCCCCTTTTTACATTGGCGTGCACTCTGAATTTTTAGTTTAGCCCATGTCCCATCCACTAACATGGAAGGGGCGGGCTTTATGACCTATACTGCAACCAGCCACCAGGGGGCGATCAAGATGTTCTGGCTTCACTTTTGGGAAGCTGTCATGTCGTCCATTTTTATATACAGTCTATGGTGGAAACATAGGCCTATACCTTGTTGTAAGCCCAAGGGGTTAATATTTTCTTTTTTGTTAATTAGTTCAACATTTTGGGAAATATGCTTATGTGAGTTAGATGAGAAGATCGATACCGCTCTTGCGTCTGTACGCCAAATATGAGGATACCATCCAGCAGCTGGTTAGCTTAGCTTAGCATAAAGACCTGAAACAGGGGAAACAACTAGCCTGACTCTGTCCAAAGACTTTGACTTTGTACGGATTAAACAAATGAGATATGACGTATTAATCAGGGAGCTTTAGATGTGCTGGTAAGCGGATTTTGCTGGCGTTAGCTTCATATGTAGCCGACCATGCAGACATGAGAGTGGTGTTGACTTTGTAACTCTTGGCAAGAAAGTTAATTAGCTTTCAGCTTATGTCACAACAACGTGTCGAACTATTCTTTAAACCTAGCATTAGTTTCTTAACAAATAATTCAAAAAGAATCTGACAATTAGCTTAATTTTAGCTGCATCGTATATCATTTTAAATCACGCTAGCCTTCTTGTTAGGAGAGTATCAAGTTAGGCTAAGCTACGCTAGCCACACTTTCAAGCTGCAAGCAGAGGGGAAAGACAGGGCTGGGTGACATGGACAAAATCGTATATCCCGATATAGGTCATTTCATATCTTGATAACAATATATATCAAGATATAGCATTTTTTGGGGGGAATTCAATAAATAGTCTATATGAAATAACCACATGGTAAAGCCTATTTTTGTATACTCCTGTGTGAATTAAATACTTGACCAAAAAAAAGTATTTTCTCATTTTAAGAACTTGAGTGCAAAATGAAGTTTTAAGTGAAATTATGAAGGTAAAACGAAATAAATAGGCCTATAGGCCTAGCCTATATCGCGATAGAAACGATATAGAAAAATAAACAAAAGACATTTTTATATAATTTTGACAATATATAGTATATCGTCATATTGCCCAGCCCTTGGGAAAGGCATTAATGAATTAGCCTGGCTCTGTCTAAGTAGGAAACATTTGTAAAATCTTACAAAAACCAATGTATACCCTTCCTAAATACTCAAGTTATCCTACCTGTCCAACAATATTACAATTTAAGAAATCCCTTTACTGTACGTGTTGATAAGTACCTAGATCCTCACTGTCTCACAAGTTAAAGCAGCTACAAAACCTACCTAAACAGCCCGTATTTATGATGTCAGAGGGCTTCTTTTAGAAACAATATCTAATCTCGACTTGAAGTGTCAAAAGTCCTAAACTGGATATTGGGAGACCAAAGATCAACGCTAGCTTTATTATGGTTGTACAGTATTCCAATGCTTTGTTACATCTGTGTAGCCACTTAACTAGTGATGAGTAGAAAATCCAATTCAGCAGTCCTTTAAACAGTATGTTTGGTCAAAACCTGAATGTTTGGGCATATCAATTCACTGTGCAATTTCCTCAGCAAGGGTGGGACACTAAAAAAGTCACTTGCATGCATGTAAATGTTGAGGTAATGTTCACACACCTCAAGTTAATCTACCTTGTACAATAGAGGCCTCGAATAATGCTGGATGTCTGTATATAAGAGAGAAATAGAGTGAGAGGTGGGGACAGAGACAACTTTAAGGTACAGATCAGTTTCAGATTATTCCACTGAATTGCATGAGGTGAATGTTTATCTGCTGTATGTTTATTAAGATATCCGAATGTGTCTCTCTGAATGTTTCTCTCTCTACATGTCGATCAGTCTCCGACCAAGACCAACAAAATGTCTCAACGAATGTGCGTCCTGAATGTGTTTTACTGGACACGTTTTGAATAGGCACACCTGCTGGGGTGTGTTTTGTTTTTGATATTCTACGCCTATGTCAAGCAGTGTACACTATGGTGTCTTTTGAATGTTCTGTGGTCAACAGCGTCCTGTCTGTTTTTGGTGAATTGTTCAATTCAACCTGTCTTACCGTCAATTTAGGAGCAAACTGTGACCTGGCAGACGCATTATCAGGTTTATAATTTGGCCAAACCGTATTGTGAAGCGAACAGGGTTTGTACGACCACAATCTACCACCTCTCAATGTTTTCATTAACCCTTCTACACCTCCTCCCCCACACAAGCCATCTCTCTCTGTGTCCTGATTTCTCTGAAAGCGTTTCTAAAGATGTTCATTCTTATAAATGCATGAAGCCATCAGTGTAAATAATTTCCGTTTTCCCGTAGAAGCACGTAGGTGTTAAGTTGCCACTTTGAATGTGAGAGGTGAGAGCTAAATGAGAAATAAATTAACATACTCTGGCATAATAAGATTCATGTTAGCTGCTGCCAATAAACAAGCAGCACAGCCTTCCACAGCTTTCCAGGTATTTCTGTCAATTTTAGCTCATTTGGTTGCAGTCGAGGCGACAGTGTGACAGCAGCAGTCACTTTCTCTGCTGAGAGCAATATCACCATCAGACAATGTGTCGTCTCTGCAGTGTAACGGCAGATCTGTCAGCTGGCGATGAGACGTTTCTGAAAAAGCAGTAAAACTCCATCTCTGTGGGCGATAAGGCTTCAGCTGAGCTTTTTTCATTTTGGGATTAACTTTAGTTCGCTTGTAATCAGTTCCTTTTTTGTCGGGTATATTTTCTGTGAAATAAGAGCAATTAAAGGAATGTATCTTTTTATGTACTTGTCAATCAAGATATTGTGTACTTTATTCTTTATCAGAATATCTCTGTATATCGTGTCCCTTAAACAAAATTGATATATTAGTTCTGCATTTCTTTTAACACATGCTTTGACCCTTTTTGATTTCATGTCTACACAAGTTAGTCACTTACATTTGAGAACATGTAACATATGATACTTGTCTCTGTGAAAATATACAAAATAAATATTGTTTTGATTAAATTCTATATATTGTATTGATTTGAAGTTTTTCCTACTCGCTGGCATTCTGCTTGCTGCTTGAATTGAGGCAGATTAATGATATAAAAACAAAATCTATAGCTTGGGACTGAATAGGTCTTTGGTTAAAACCATAGACTATAAAATAAGTGTTTTTTGCAACCATAAGACACGAGAGGGTGGAGCAAAGTGCAACTGAACGCTGAATAAGACATTTTCAGGCGACCAAAAACCCCAAAGCATACGCTGCTTTATCGTCTATTTGACTCTAAATGAGACCATAATTTACTGAATGAACATCATGCTGTATTGAAGAAGACTTGAAATTAGCAATTGAGACCATAAACTCATGTTTACAATGTTTACTGAGGGAACAAATCAAGTGAGAAGTAGGGTCATTTTCTCATAGACTGGTATACAAGCAGACTTCTTTTTGCAACCAGAGGAGTCGCCCCCTGTTGGCTATTAGAAAGAATGCAAGATTAAAGCACTTCAGCATTGGCTTCACTTTTCAGACCCTGGAGGTTGCCCACTGGTTAAAATACACACCTGACAAATGTTTGTGATTCAAATGAACTTTATTGACTTTGCGTCCAGATGTCAAAGGGCATGCAAATACAGGCTTCTGAATCCGAAATTGTTCCTTTTTTTTCCTCAGTTTGGTTCCATTTTCTTACAAAACTACGTGCACCTTAAGTAATCAATTCTGCAGCGTACAAACCACAAAAATACCAGTTTTACATTATCAAATACTGCACATAGAAAACATTTACAAAGCACAGGTATAAAATTACAGCTCCTTTTTTTCCTCTTCATAAGCATCCTTTCATCAGACAGTCTGCTATGCTTTGCCCTTTAAAACGTACTCTGTGAACGCTCCTCGGTGGAAAAGGTTAAGGCCGGTTAAGAAAAGACAACCGATCATCTGCCAACACCAGCAATCCAATTTAACTGGGCTGAATGTTTTGTTCATTTCTCCAGATGCTTCCATCCATCTTTAGATTCGTTTCCAAAGATTTACCTGCATTTTGGAAATCCAAATGTGCTTTGCTGGGCTTGATAAAGGTTGTCTTGATTAGTGGGGAGGGGAGCTACAGTGGCCTTAATATAGTTTGACAGACAGCTAAAACAGACAGAATGGCTACTGAGGAGACTTGTGCTGTGACATTTATAGACGTGGATGAAGACAAACTGGCATATTCAGCAGCAAAAACTCCATCAGCTCAGTAATAATGCCTGTGTTGCTCTCGTTGACAGCTGCTACAACAGACATTTGGAATGCATGCGTCTTTAGAAAATGAAAGTAAATTAAAAACTTAAAAAATCAGAATGTCTTGCTCATGGGGGCTATCATAAAATACCAGTTATTCACAATGCATTGCATGCTCTGTTGAGTCAAAATTGCTTTGAATGCTTGAAAACTTTAAATCTTATTTGTCATCATGTTGGGCTGATACAGATTCAGCCATGACCCAACTCTAATGAGCGAGACAGAGGGCCGAGGCCAGAAGTGAAGTGAAGGCCCCGGCAACAGCCGAGTAGGCTACAGCCGATGGTTATTGCCAGATAAGTATTTCAGAAAGTGGAAGGCTAAGTCCATGCTACTTTAAGATACAGCATCTCAATTAATTACCCTTTGACATTGCACTGGGTGTAATAGACTTCCTCTTCACGTGTCATTATCATCATAATCATACCATCGTTAAGATTAAATACAAGAAAATCATCAGAGTAACCATGCAGGCGAACATTTTCAAGTTAAAAAAAATCATAACAATTCCATCAGCTTGATAGATAAATCGAGTTAAAGTTAATCGCTACAGGGGGAGGGGATAGCAATCCTTTCTATTTGGAACCCATCGTGGCGATTTATTTAAATAACTAAAAATGCATTTCGCCAGACAGAATTCATGCTTGTTTCAACCATAGAGCTGTTGTTTTAAAATGAACAAAGAATAAGACATACAGTATACAGTACAGTAAAAGTAAGGGCTGCCTGAACTGATGCAGGCGGGGTCCCTGGAAAGTCTCCAAGGAGACGGTATAGCAAACATAGATGACAAAAAAATTACACTCAGTTCTGGTGTAAGGGTTAAGAAATACATTCATAAAACTATACATATACACATATATAACTTCGGTACAATTGTTCAAGCAAAATACATTTGTCAAAACTTTCAGTTGTGTGCTACAAGAGTGATAGCAATGTCTCCTACACAAAATAAGGCCATTGTAAACGGAACAAGCCCTCATTTTCCTCGAAAATCTCAAGGCAGGTTTTTTGCCCTCTCTGAATAATACCTCTCTCCTTACAAAAATAAAATACATTTCCAACATAGCACTCAAGAGACGATTCGGGTTGATTGAAGATGCATCATAACAGTTTTGCACACAATAAAGTTGGGTTAGAGAATGCTCGATGTGGATTTAACAAGGAAGCAAGCAAGCGTATGGGTTTATATTCCAAAGAATCCACAGCCTTTACATTCAAACCTCAGCTAAACCTGTCTGAAACACAGTTTACCAAGCTCTACATGCTCCGCGCTATTTCCAATAAACTGCTTCCCAATCGTATAAGCGGCCTGCATGCATGCATCTACCTTCACATTTACATAAGACTCTCTGACGACCTGCTCCGCCCTGCCATAGTTAACCCTGCTGCTTGTGAGCCTCCAACCTTTTTCTTAAAACAGTAGCGTCAAAATAAATCAAATGACCATGTGATGAGACAAATCATGTGATACTACAGTCAATTTGTTCTAATCTAAACGGTAAATGCAAAGACGAGAGGTGATAATGTTCATCTGAAAACCCTGATCCTTAAATTCTCCTCACTGTGGTCCACAACATAGACCGTATATAAAGATGGACGACGTTAAAGCTCCCCAAAAGTGAAGCCAAAACATCTCAATCGCCCCCTGGTGGCTGGCTGCAGTATAGGTCATAAATCCCGCCTCCTTCCATGTTAGCGGATGGGCCAAACTAAAAAGTCAAAGTACACGTCAAATACATTTTTCCCAAAGATGGTTTCTGTCATTTTAGGTAGCTCTTATCACGCTGATGTACTGTATGTTCAAGTGTTCATGTTTCTGATAAGTTTGGTTTTAATTATTTATTTGATGCTTTAAAAAGGGAGTGTGATGTCATGGTTGACAGCTGCTCTGAGTTAAGTAGTCGCACAGCCAGGGAATTGTACAAGAGAGGAGACGCAACTTTAACTTTCCATAACCGTCATGAGTCTGAGTTATAGAACATGTGTCAATTTGGTAATATGGTAGCTCCCATATCTGAGATATTTTGGCTTCACTTTTGTACAGTGGGAGTAAGAGGAGAAGCGTCGTCCATCTATATATACAGTCTATGGTCCACATCTTAAGTTAACAAGTGGCTTTTTTAATAAATATCTATACATTTAAATATCTCTCGCTCACATCTTGCTACTCATTATTACGCATCACGCAGTACAACAAAATGCACCTCATGAGAAGACATACACCCACACTACACTCTGAAGAAAAGGCAATATTTCAACTTTCCCTTTGGTTGCGGGAATCAAAAGGTTTTGGACAAATTCTGCAAATGCCCTCTCCTCTCCATAAAAACACTCCTTATAGAATAATTATACATCTCTTTGCATCGTCTCTTTCAATCATTAGAGCTGTTAATGTTTAGGGGCTACTCAATATACAGCGAAGGGAAATATACGGTCTCATATAAGCTCAAAAGTGTTGGAAATCACAGGAAAAATATTGACAGCGTTTTTAAAGAGTTTACCAAGGACTAAACATTCAGCAGGGGTGTTATATAAGTCTAGAAATTTCTTTTTAAAAACGTTCTTTCCATTTATTTTCTCTCTCGTCAACCAAGCTTTCCTTTTGTCCTCACAAAAGGCGCGCACTAAAGAGAATGTGTGCAAATACCAAGAGTCCTTATTTTTACATCATGCCAGCCGTCCACAAAAATAGATACGAATTAACATAAAATAACTTCATATACATGACCATACAGTTACAGATCCAGCAAGGAATGGCTCCAAAAGGGGAAAAAGAAATTGGAACCCAGACCTTGATGGTTCTTCTAAAAAGGGTTGTATACATTACGGGAGGGTCAGAAACTGACCTTCATCCTCCTCCCGAAAAATTCAAGAATGCCAGAGATCCCTTTATCCAAAGTTCAAAGAGTGTTGAAATGTGATTTCTGTTGGTCTGAGGTGAGACAAAGTGCCTCAGAGTTTCCCTTTTTGCACAAAGATGAAGAGAGAAGCGAGTTCTTCGCAGACGATAGAACAAACGGTGGTGATGAAACCAAATGTGAGCTCGTAAACACGCACAAGCTTTTAATAGCCTATAACGAGACAGTCATCTCTCCTAACACTAAAATAAGACTCTGGTGTCTTTATCCACACACAAGGTTTGGTGTTGGTCCCAAGACGAACAGATTCAAAAACACTCTGAACCACTGAAGAGAATGATGAAAGTTTCATCTAAAAAAAAAAAAAACAGAAACACCAGTAGCTCAGTTTGCCCTGCTACTCCTCTGCCATCAATGAAGACTCAACCATTGCACATTTTACTTGAACAGCCGCCAGGTCAGTCCTACCTTTTTTGTTTCAATTTAAAATGCAAATACAATGCTTCAAATACTAAGAACAAAGTTGCGTTGGTAATTGTGTGAGGTAAACATTAAAAGAAAAAGCTATTTTTTCCTCAAAAAAGGATAAATTTAAATACATCAAGTACACAAATTGGGACACGTCTTTATCCTTCAAGACATAGATCTTTAAGAATTAAATGTACCTACTCACACAAAAAAAATGTTTTTGAATAAGTTAATGTTGTAAAAGATTGAAGTTTTTTGCAAATAAATTACTATTATGATTGCTCAGATTTAAAGGACCAGTGTTTAGGATTTAGCAGCATCTAGTGGTGAGGTTGCAGATTGCAACGAACTGAATACCCCTCCCTTTCCAAGCATGTGGAGAAATACGGTGGCCTTCGGGTAACGTAAAAACGCTAAAGGTAGAGCCAGTGTTTGGTTTGTCCATTCTGGGCGACTTTAGAAACATGGCGAACTCTGTGAAGAGTACCTGCTCCCTATGTAGATATGAAGGGCTCATTCTAAGCTAACGGAAACACAACGATTCTTAGGTGATTATACACTAATGAAAACGTAGTTATGAATATTATATTACATTTGTGCTAATAGATCCCCTGAAATCCTACACACTGGACCTTTAAGTTGAAAATCAGTGGCAGAATTGACCTGTTTCAGCTGTCCTAGTGGGCCTTTACACTGAAATTCAAAATACACTCGTTACATTTCCATGCTGGCATTCAATTCAAAGATTCGAAATGCACACCGCAGTGTGACCAAATCAAATAAAAATAAATAAACAGGTGGTCAACTACTGCATCTTTGAGATTCAAACATAATACACATATTACAGTAAAGTGCCATCTTAAAACACAAACACGCTGCCTGACAAGGAAATATGAAGAGTGACAAGTTGCACCTGAAACGGGTAAAACTACCGTATATGGCAGGTTAGCAATCAACCTGCTAGAAAAGTAACACTAGTTATCTATAGATAATACACATTTACAACATGTTTTTGTTACAGTCAGTGTGACAGAGAAGGGTGACCAAAGAGAAAGGGTTTAAAGGTTGTAGGACCAGCTGTGTGCACACGTGTGAGAGACAGAGGCACGCTTCCTACTTCCTTTAACAATTAGGAAGAAAAAAAAGAGGGGGTATCAACAGGAAGTTCAAAGAAGTCTGGGTGCTGGTATACAGAGAAAGAGAGTGTGACTGTGGCACCCCCTGGATGTGGAACACAAGAACCCCAGACTAGAGCTGGACACATTTCCCAGAAAGCCTTTGTGCTCAGTGCCCTGTGTGGTGCAACAGTCTTTTTGCTCTAAAAGATGAAGGCAGGATCAGAAACGTTGTTCATCAGCGAATGGGGCAGCTGGCTGACTAATTTGTTCTCTTCTTCTGCAGATTGCGATGATAGCGCTCCACCATCCTTCTCCCTAACTCAGTGCAGTGCTCTTTCCTCATTGCAAAATAAAGTGGCCCTATACTCCCGTTACATTGGTCGAGGCAAGCTAAATAAAAAGATTGAAGCACTTTAAAATGTCTCTACAAGGGTTGCAAGCACACATGCAGAATGCAGCCGATACATACGTAAACACAAATAAGTATTGAACTATCTATTTATATTTATATATATGTATATCTATATATAAACTCTGCCCTGTGGAAATTATAGAATAGCAGTGTTGCTACCTCACATAATAGCCATTATGTGAATATCCAAGCCTGTTGCCCAGGTGTGTTTACGTGTTTGGCCGTTCTCAGCTCGTGTGTGTACAATGTATCTTGTTTTTTTGCATTACATCTAAGTCATTGACTCTGCTACATATCCATACTTTATATTGTATACTAGTTCACCTACGACTTTTATAGTAATAATAACAACAATAACAATTGCTTTGGTTTTAAAAAATAAAGTTTTTTTTTCTTAGTTTGGCATAGAGAGTTTAGAAACTGGCATCGGGATGGCCCTGGGATGAGTCGTGCCACGATCTGGTGGTACCTTGGAATGCAGATTTTGCTGTGTCATGGTAGGAAATGTTGAAATGGGACGGTGGAAAAAAATGCTACATGTTTCTGGTAAATTAAGTCTACTTCAAGTTGGATTTGTTTCTAAACTAAAATACTGATCAGTGTGCGAGAGAATGTGGACGTGGTGAAGGATGTGTCTTCCTGCACAGATGGGTGTGTTTGTGTGTTGTGTGTGTATGTATGCCTACCTGTCTTTGCACTTACAGTCGTTGTGTATATACAGTACGTGTGTCCGTGTCTGCATGACTCCGGCCTGTGCCCGTGCATGTGGGTGTGTACTGGTGTGTCTAGGTGCACGAGGGGCTGGTGGCGCTCTCCAGGGAGGACTGGGAGAGGCGTCTGGTGAGGGGTCCGATGCTGGGATCTGCCAGAGAGGAGGTAGGGAACAGCTTGTACCAGCCGCTGACTGTGGCAGACAGGTCCAAGTCCTCGAGAAGGATCTGGGCCATTCCCATGAAGCACTTGTGGTCCATACGCCCGTAATCCCCCCACACTATTACCTAGAGGAGAGATGAGATTAGATTATACATTTACATTAAACGGCAATGAAAACTGTCAGTTGCAGCCCGAGTCTCTGAAGATACAGACACCGCCACACACTTCTAGTGGGTCATAAGTGATGGGAGGGATTACTTTTGTAAAATCCTGCAAATTTAAGTTGTGTATTGGGTGTAGAATAATCAATAGGACACCTGCTCAGAAGTCTCATCATTCAGGCTCTTCTTGCTGCTGGAGGAACTGTAACTCCCAGGTAGCTAACTACTATCACCTGATTTGGGCCTGTCCAAAAGTAAATTCTTTTTGGAGTAAGATTTACACAGAATTAGTTACTATATTTGGTACAAACATAGTTTTTAAGTGGGACGAACTCCTGTTTGGTCTTCTACTTTCAACCTCTACAAATATTAAAACAAAATACTTATTTGTGATATTGAGTGTAGCTGCTAGAAAAGCAATTACTAAGAAATGGCTTAAACCAGATACCCCATCATTAGAGAACTGGTATGATGTAATTTATGAAATATTTGTAATGGAAAGAATTAATTTCTCATTGAAGCTTCAAGAAACTAAATTTGAGGAAATTTGGAGGGAGTGGAAAAAGTATATTTCCCCAAAACGCCCCTTCTTTTGTTTAATTTTTCTTTTTTTTCTAAATGTAATTTTTTTAAATTATTATTATTATTATTTATTTTATCTTATTTCACATGAAAAGCACCCCATGTTCTATTTGTGTGTTCTATAATTTCATTGTAAAAAAGTGGAAAAGTTGGTTCACTTCATATTTGTATCTAATTAAGTCTGTTTATGTAAATGTCTGAGAAAAAACAAATAAAGAAAAAACAAAATGAAAAAAAAAGAAATAATCAATAGAAATTAAAAAAAATATATGAGGGATCAATGTAAAGAAATCCCGTACCTGTAGGACTTTGCCCTGAGGACTCTCATCAAACAACAGAGCCTGCTGGTAGGTGGGGTCCAGATTCCTTTTCACTACTTTGGTTTTCTTCTTAGCCAAGCACACACCATTCTCCAGCACATACACCTTCACGTAGGTCGCTGCAGACAAAGCAACACAATGCAACACGGTGAAAATCCAACACTGGTATACAGATCGGACAAAAGGAGCCAAATCAGTAGAGTTTTAATGCAGAAGGTGAAGTCAATTCAGAGTACCTGGTATGTTCTTGTTGCCCGGTTTGGGGGTCAACCCTCTGGCCTGGTTGACCTCCACCTCCAGCTGCCCTCCTCTGTCTACCATGCCTACATGGACATCCCCTGTAGAGCGAAAACACATCATCAATCCAATAGGAATATATATATATAAACAGAACACTGTGGTGCTCAGTAAACCATGTTTTGTAATAAGCAAGGTTGCAATGGCTGATATCTAACTGCAGAGGGCGACACAGAGCTGTGAGTGTCTTCACAGCCAGATATGCTGGAGCACAGTGCTCTGTTCTGTTGTTTTTCACAAGCAATGACCTTTGCATGAAAGATTTATACCTCATGAAAGAATAACTTCATACCGTGCTGAGTGAATACACTAGTATTGTGCAGTATTTTTAGACGCTGCTGTGCATCTCACAGTTTGTATGTATGAAGGTATATAGCTGTATTTTTGATTCTCTATCATCCTACAGTCCACCAATATTTAGATTCTCATGTATTACAATTTGAATTACCTAGGATTGTCAGGTTGCTGATAAATTAGAATTGATGCTTTTTTTTTTCATTGTTTAGCAGAGCTAAATCTTGACCCTACAGTAAGAGTTGTTGAGACATTTCCTGTTAAACTGTCCTATAAATGGTAATTGGTCATCAGTAGAAGGGAGAGAGGTGTGAAACTGAACTAAATATGAGTGCGAAGAATCTCATGAAATCTCAGAAAGAATCAAACTATACTTGATGAGAATGAGATGGATTGAACAGGGAAAGATGGTGTAGTTGGTCTACTTCATTCTTGGCTTACCCATGGGGTGTGTAGCTAGTGTTTGCCGGCCTACGATCTGAGCGGGGCCTAGTCCGTCCAGAAAGTCACTGAACTGGCTCTCGGGCCCCAGGCGTGTGGTAGGGAAGACAAACCTGAGGGAGAGGAAACAGAATAATGGTGAAATGGATGGACACTGTATATTACATGCATGGACGGGTGGATGAATTTCTGGTTGGATACACACGTTCCATCAGAGCTGTTTGAGTTGGTGCTGCCGTCAGTTGAGTCCTTGCTGCCCTGCCGTGTCACCCGATTCCTCATCTCCACGGCAATGCCGGTCTCTGTGCTCCGTCGGATGGTGCTGCGAAGCTTCTTCGTCCCGCCGTCTGAAAAACACAGAGGTCACGGCTCCTGCTTTAAGTGGCCTTATTTCAGCTGGATAATCCACTAAGCATGTCTGATAAGTCAGTCAGGTGTAAGACAGCACCAGTGCCTGCATGATAAGCGTTTCCCGGGGACACGTTGCCTGTACATTTAGAAACAAACAGGTGTTCTGAAAAGATCTTAACCCTGAAGATGTTGTTCTGCAGATGTTAAAGTAGCGGGTACATCTGCCTTCTGTTCTGCCTTTTTTTTCAAATGGAAATGCCCACTTAGCCGTCGCAAAAAGCAGTCACGTAGGTTACCAAAGCTAATCAAAGCGAATCAATAAGGTTGTAAATGATGTGAATGCTAGCACCAGCTGAGTCAAAGTTAGCTGTGCTAAGTTTGGAAATAACTGAAAGGGTTAATTTGGATTTTTTTTTTGTAAGTGGGGTTGTATGTAAACTCTGTGGTCTGCGAGGTAAAATGACTGCTTTTGTGAATGGAGTCTGGTCAGGTAGCTTTGAAAAGAGTGATATAACAGCGTCAGTTCCCCGTCGGAGAGGGCTGTCTGATGGCGAGGTAAAATGGCTGTGGATGGGAGCAGTACAAAAACCTAAAAAGAAAAACAAAATCAATATCAGTTTAAGTGTATGCCATATTTAGAATATTTTCACCTCTTTGCGTTGCCATCAGACAGCCCTTTCCGACGGGGAGCTGAAGCCTTTATATCGCTGTCCTCAAAGTTACCAGACTACATTCACAAAAGCAGTAATATTACCTTGCAGATCACGGGAGTTGTTGATCTACTGCTGCATCGATCGGTTATTTGTATTTTTGTGTGACTTGGGTTCGAACTAACGTGGCGTTCACACAGCAGTACATTGCTTTACCTCCGTGCCAGAAATCCTGTTTGCTCCTCCGAACTGGGAGCGTGCCGACCGGCATCTAAGTTACTGTATGTAACATTAATGATGTACGTATATACTGTACATGTAGCAGCGTCATCATGCAGAAACCTACGTCAGGTCACGTGGGAAACTAAAATAATGGACCCGCCCTTTAAGATAAAAGTATATTTCTTCAGGCGAGATTTATATAAGTTCTCATTCAGTTCCCTGAATGCTTTCTTAGTCACCCAGTTTATAAAGACACACCTGAAACAGACAGAGGATGGATGTTTCTGTCAAACATTTTTTTTCTGTGAGATGGGCTGCACAAGAAATATCCACAATGTTTGCTTTTTTTAAACGACTTACTAGAAATAAAGACAAATTCAGGTTAGCCTTGAGAACAGCCATCTCCCCACTATATATTTTGAAGCAAGTTCACTCAGGGAAGAAAGGCAATCTCACATAATTTCCACTGGGACGTCCCCGCGCTATTGGTAAATCTCTCCACTTCGCAGGTATTACTACGGCCCATTTTAAACACGTAAAGCCCATTTTACAATGGCTGTTGTGAGCAAGGCGCAATAAGCTTTTAGGGGGACTCCTGAGCCCGACTTGCGAGGTAGAAACACACACATATTGGCAGCTTGAGGAATGTTTTGTGCGGCGGGGTAGAGAGAGCGAGTCGGGAGGCTGAGTTGAGAGGGTGGCGAAGGGGAAGGGGGGGGGAGGTATTTAGGCTTTACAGCTGTGCTGACGCTGGGAGAACGGGAGCGAAGCTGGAGAGCTGCTAACCCCACAAGAAGCTTTCAGGGCATCATCCCCTGTAATGACACTCTGCATGTCAGTGTGACTTGACATGCTGAGTTCAAAGTAGTAAGGCACAGTCGGAAGGATTTGAGGATGTGACATGTAGGGTTGCGCACTCGTGCAGTTTCAGCAGACAACCCTTCCTTATCCCTTCCATCACTCCCATATTTGTCTCGCTATACTTCTTGCAACATTACCCAGAGTTCACAGTGTCCAGAGAGCCACAATGTAGGCTAACATCTCACCAATGCAACTCAGGGCACTTTACACAGACACACAAACACACACAGTGATGCAGATATTTTGACAAAAAAGTTACTTTTCAGTAATTTTTCAAACAAAAGTGGCAAATATTTTCTGTTTTTTTTCTAATGTGAGTTGTTGAAAACATTACCTTGCATTCTGGGAAATTATAACAGACTTTTCACTATTTCCTGACATTTTATAGACAAAATAATAAAATCAGTTGATCGAGAAAATAATCATCAGATTAATTAATGAAAATTAATGAAAATAATCATTAATAGTGCATTTATCACAGGAGTCATACAATACATTTGTGTATACACACTAGGGCTGTCAATCGATTAAAATATTTAATCACGATTAATCAAATGCTTGTCCATAGTTAATCGCAAATTTATCACATATTTTTTATCTGTTCAAAATGTACCTTAAAGGGAGATTTGTCAAGTATTTAATACTCTTATCAACATGGGAGTGGGCAAATATGCTTGCTTTATGCAAATGTATGTATATATTTATTATTGGAAATCAATGAACAACACAAAACAATGACAAATATTGTCCAGAAACCCTCACAGGTACTGCATTTAGCATAAAAAAATATATTCAAATCATAAAGTGTGTCAGTGTGCTGACTTGACTATGACTTGCCCCAAACTGCATGTGATTATCATAAAGTGGGCAAGTCTGTAAAGGGGAGACTCGTGGGTACCCATAGAACCCATTTTAAGCCACCCATTTAAAAATCACAAGTTGCATTAATGCCTTACAGAAATTAGTGGCGTTAAAACAAAATTGCGTTACACTTTGTTATTACTTTGACAGGCCTAATACACATACTAGAAGAAGATGCTAATTGTTATTTGGAGTTTATATTAAAACATTAAAGGCAAGAAGCTGGTAGTAGAAGTGAGGAGGAAGAAGTAAAAGAAAGAGAGACAAGTAAAAAGAAACACTTTCATTCTCCCTGAAGTCTACAAACAATAAAGCAATATAAAAACGTATAATTCCCAAAGCTTTACCACATGAATCTATAGAGACACATTCACACGAACGTCACGCTGACACTAGATAGCACTAGTGTCTGTACGTACGTTCACACCTCGGTGCGACACTCTCACGCATAGTGTCTGCACGTGAGACGTCTGGGCTACAGGGTGACAGTTTAGTCAGACAGGAGGATGAGAGAGCTGCTGGGAGTCGTTGTGTTGGCAAAGCTTGGCTTATAAAATAATTTCCAGGACTTCCCTTTGACAGGGGCTTTCTAGGCTTGCACATTTTTTAAAACCCTGCACTAGGGGTTTAAATTCTTGAAAATGTCTTAAAGACATCTCTAACTTTTCCCCTTCAACTTGTTAATTGGGAGGTAAATCGCTGGTTAACGAAGCAATAACAAGAGAAACAAAGTGATTAACGTTTTCTTTTTTGAAAGCTGCATCCGTGCAGCTCATTGTGACTGCATTTGCGGTCGCCGTAGGAACTCTCCTGCCTCTCCTCTATAGGAGCCCAGTCACCAAAGGAGACTTTTAACAAGCGGTTCCTTATTGTCGCCAGTTAAGCGCACACCCAGGTACAGCCGTCCCACTTCATTAGCCTGAGCAACCCCAAGCTCATTAAGCATCCTCCCCGTTCCCATATTCTCATCGCCATGACAACCAACAGACACCCCGCATCATCACCATCACTATGGAGATAAACGAATAGCAAACAAAGCCACTTGATGAGACTTTGGGGGGGGGGGGCTGAAATAAGAGGAGATTTAACAAGGGCTTTGAGAGAGGGATGAAGAGTGAAACAGAAGAGAGAGGACGAGTAGTGTTGAGGAGAAATGGGTGAAAGAAAGATGAGAATGATGGGGTGCCGTGGGTGTTGGAGGTGAGGGAGAGGGGTGCTGCCTTCTATTTATAACCCTGCAGTCAAGAATATTTCCAACACACAGAGGTTGTGTGTATGCATCTGTGTGTATGTTTGAAGCATCGAAACCCAGACAAACTCCATGCCCTCCTGCTGCCATGACAACCCCCGCCCTCAGATCTGGACCCAGACAATGCCACCTGAGACAAATGGCGCCATGGCGACAGGCTCATCCCCCCCCCCCCATCACTTTTTAAAATGTAATTTATCGGGGCAACATTTCCCCGAAACTCCTGCACTTTGCTCTGGAATAACACCATCACTGCAACAGTAACCTGAACTCTGACTCTGTCTCTTAATTGAATCACACAAGTCAAGAATACAGCATTTAAACATAATTAGCTTACAAGTGTGTATGATCGAAGTATCATGACGGTCAAATGTGTCCATAATGATGGTGGATCTGTCAAAATGCCCTTAAGAGTGGGACATCCCCACTATAAGCCTACGAACTATCAAGTAGTTAATTCATTTAACTTCACAGCCACACTTGTTACTCATTTGTCAGCCGGCCCCTTCCCTCTCATCAAAACAGACCCCTCCCCGCCCCCCATACGGTGCGAAGCAGTGATCTCTTCCTTCCTATTTAATCCCCTCCTCCTCGTCTGCGCTTTCCCTCCATTCGTTTCCATGGCAATGCCGTCTGCATTGCACCAAGAGCCCCGGCTGGCGTGTTCGCTCATAAGCCTTTCCCCTCTTTCTGTGTCTTTCCTCGCTCGTATTGTCCTCTCCATGAGTCTCACTCCTTATAATCTGCTACCACTTCTTTTTCTCTCTCTCTGTCTTTAAATCATTACTGCTCTTTGTCTCCGGCTCTTTGTTTGCTTTCTTATCCTTGCTCCCCCTTTTCCTCTACACTCACTCCGATTCCTTTATTTCTTTTATCTGCATTTCCAAATCACTCTCACTTTTATTTTTTCGTATAGTTCTCCTAGTCTTCTGGCCGCCGTCCATCTTTATCACACAACTTCTTCCATCTCTTTTCCCCGGTCCATCCCATCTAAATTATTTAGCGTATTTTCTCCTCTCCCTCTGCTGAACTAACTTTGTTACACAGTGTTAACATCAAATGCGCACACATCCTGTAAGGAATAATTAGAGGTAGTCTGACGTACGTATATGCCGTTTGAGCAGCTAAAATATCAGCATTACATAAGCTGTTGTGCTTTACAATGCCAGAGGAGAGGGGAGTCTTTGTGTGCTACGAGGCTGTTAAAAGTGTCTCCTGTTGGCTTCACTGTGATGAGTAATACGTAGTCCCTGAAGACACACTCATCATGAATCTAACAGAAATGTGCAGCACGGGGAGCAATTACACGCTCAAAACTTTCTGTGCGTGCATAAAAGCCAAGGTATGCGTTGAAACTACTTATTCGAGCTACATGTTTGATAATCATGATAAGGCAAGATCAAGTGACAGGGAAAGAAGATTAGGATGAGAGGAAGACAGAATTGATGGGGGTTGAAAGAATTGAATAGCTTCAGCGGAGAGAATTTATAGCAGGAGGGGGAATAAAGAAAGGTGGGATTACAGAAAATGCCAACAATGCAGAAAAGAGCCACACACTGTGACTGTATACACATGATATATAGCTTCTCTATCTGTGTGTGTGTGTGTGTGTGTGTGTGTGTGTGTGTGTGTGTGTGTGTGTGTGTGGTTGTGTGTGCTCAGTAGATCATTAAAGCTGCTCTGACATTTAGAGAGAGCACTGATGAAGCCTTCCTCATTATATGCTGTAATATAGAATGCTGTTTTTAGACTCCCTGGCCGCACCGACATGCCTATTGGATGCACCGGTGACGGCAACGATCCGCCATGCATAGCAACAGTAACCAAGCATAAGTGTTGGAGATGAAAGATCTGTTGTGGTGTCTTCACCGCCGGACCCCTGCTAAATTTGGACAAAAGGAAGATTCAAGGTGGAAGAAGAAAGAAGTAGGACAAGAGATTATATATGTGAATGGGTGATTCACCGTACAGTTAGTTACATAAGATTATAGCCAGGGATTCAGTGGTTTCACGGTATATAGATGGTATGAAGCTACTAAACTATGATTATCATGGAACTTAAAACATATTTATCGCATACACTGCATATACGAAGTGGACGTAGTCACTGTGACGTCACCCATTGGTTTGTGGACTGCCGTTTTGAAGCCTCGAGTTCAGCATTTTGGCCGCCGTTTTTTTTGTAGGGCTGCCCTCTCTTAGTCGATTAGTCGGCTAATCGGTAATTTTGGTCTTAGTCAACTACGATTTCTTTAGTCAATTAATCGTATTTTATGCTTTTTTCATGCTGAATTTATTTCCAAGAAACTTATGAGCGCATCTCTGATAAAAACAAGATTTAAAGTGGTGCTTTTGTGTCATTCGTTGTGGAGAAAGTCGATTAAATCAACAAAATTGTACAAGTATGACTAAGAATTTCTTTGGTCAAGGACAGCCCTAGTTTTTTGTACCAGAAGTCAGTGCTCGAAGTGGGCCGTTACGCAGCGGTACGCAGTACTGGCACGTAGTACCGGCACTTCTATATTTTACTCCTTGGCGTACCGTGACTTTTTCATGCATACCGGAGCTTCTCACAAGCTGCCAATACTCTCCTCTGCCCTCTCAATATCTGGGAGATTCATAATGGTGATTTATAACGACGCAATGCCAGCAAATTTGCGCCGCATGGGTTCACATTAACATTATACATCCTGAGCATTTAGGAGCAGTGGGCTGCTGTGAAGCGCCCGGAGAAAATTAGAACATCTTCGACAAAAAAAAAAAAAAAACACCAAAATGCATTAACATTTCCTGTAGCTAAGTCTTAACATCTCATCTAGTCAGGTCTTGTGTTTGCTTTCTCTTCAAACACGGTCTGCAACGCATAATTAAAAAAAAGATTATTAAGATTTTGCTTGCATACATATCTAGACCTATGCACCTGTTCAAGTGTGAAGAGGGTTATGGTGCCTTCAAATGGGGTCGTATTTGCCGTGTTCATGAGAAGAGTCCATGTGAACGCCCCCTACTTATGGTATTCACGACCTCGTAAGTGGAAAGTTTATGAAAGCTCCCGTTTTGCACCCCTCAATATCTGTTTAACTTCTGTGTAAAAGTGTCTGGGTATGTGGCCCATTTTAGCTGAAAATTGTGGCCCAATTTAGCTGACATGGTTAGGCTAAAATGGGCCAAATAGTATAAAACCTCTTTATGTCTTTATGTCTGTGTTTACTTGCTGCTTTGTGTGTGTGTTTGTGTTCTTCCTTAAACATTTGTCTCTATAATTCAACCATTTATGAGACACTGCCAGCAGTCCACTTTTAAAGACAGTTATTTAACTCTAACAGAGCATGCAAAAACAAATAAAAGTGGCAGAGAGTTAAGTGGAGCTTAGTGTCTTAAGTGTTACTCTGTCTTTAATGATAATGCATGGGAGTTAAACAAAACTAATCCCCTGTGTTGTCTTTGTGTGTGAGAGTCACATTAACAGCTCAGGCAGGGACGTATAAACCAGGGAGTGGTCAATGCGAGGCGATTAGCCTTTTCTCAGCAGCACCATGTTGCATAGGAAATGATTTCTTGAAATCTAAAACCTCCATGTATGGCAGGATGTCTGTCAGTGAGTTAATATGCCACACGGGCTCCTGTCTAATGACAATTAATTACAATGAGGAAAAGAGTAATCTAATTCAGATGTAATTTCCTCTTGATTACTCAACTCGCGGGCTGATGGGCAAATGATGCAAGATGGCTGAACGGTTTATAGGGAAGAAACAGATGACATCAAATGGCTAGAAACTAACAAGAAAAATCATATTTAACAAAACCTTCCGTTGGATGTCAAGCACTGAACATAATTTTCCACTAATATACCCAGCGAGACAAAGAAAGAACAGGATAATATCTGGTACACTGCAAAAAAAAAAGTCCATGTCAACAAACTGTCTTATTAAGTCTGAAAAAAAGAAAAGAAAATCTGCCAGTGGGATGAGATAGTTCCATTTCCTTCTGATCTAATTTAACTATTTTCCAGGTAACAGTGTCTTCACTTGAAGAAGAATAATGAAGCCAATTCCACTTAGTATAAAGAAAATTACACTTAGGTCAAGAAAATGCCCCAGACAAATCGACTTCCATTGAGCAGGAGGGGAATTATCTCACATTTTGGCAGATTTGTGCTCTCTGATTTAAGGGCAAATACCATTTTTAAGTCTCAAAACTAAACAAAATCCCTGAGTTGATGTATCCTGCAGTGCAGCAGCAGCCATGACACAGATTTAGAAATCAACCTGTATGTTCGCATTGGCTGAGAAGGAACTACAAGTGTGTGTGTGTGTTGCTCCTATGCACCAAAAGCAGCTCTCCAGTCCAGCTTTTCTTTAACAGCACCGTACGGCAGACGGCAGCAGGCTTATGTACGTTCAGTATAAGTGTATGTTTACAGAACTGTATGTCGAGAGGAGTGGTAATGACACCCTGATTATAGGTCTTTTACACACAGACATTCATATACACACACATACACAACATGGTGACTCACTTCACACACTTTCGAGCTCTGTGACACACACTGTGACTTATTGCCTGTTAAAGCCTTGCTGGGGTGCCAGTAAGTGCTCTTGCTCATTTTCGACCCGGGTTGCTAAATCTGAGAGCTCTTACTCTATTAGTGCGGTTTGCCACATCAGCTGAAAGTACCCAACATATATGAGATATAACACCTCGGCTGGCTCTGCTGTGGGAAAACTCTGACATGATGTATAATACATAAAAGATGAAATAGTTCCATAATTCCATGAGCTCCAACTAAGCTCACGCTTTGAGTTGCGAGATGCATTGTTGTTAAAGGACTAGTTTGACATTTGGGATATATGCTTACTTGCTTTCTTGCGGAGAGTAATTTGAAGCCACAGCCAGATACAGTTTAGCTTAGCTTAGCATAAAGACAGAAGCAGGGGGAAACCATGGATGTATTAAGAGAACTGGATACAGCGTTGGAGGCGGGGCCCCGTTCATTCCTATGAAAGTTGCTCAGTGGCGCATGATGCCAAAATGGTTCGACTTCCGACTGGAAAAGTACCCGGATCTTCCGTTTCCATTGGGCCCATGGAGCAGACGCAGTAGCGTCCGCTCAGTCACATACACACATTTTAGGAACTAATGATTTAAATAAGAGATATTCAAGTGTTCATACTGGGAAGTTGATTCACCTATAAAGAAATTATCCACTGAGTTACAGACGTCTCTTTCCCAATTTAAGTCTATGGGAAAAAGTATTTTTGGGCCAATGGTATCACATGACGGACACGGAAGTTGCAGTACCGCCGTTTGGCCACTACGAAAATTGGCATCGACGACCGGCGCTTTTCCTGGGGGCTTTGGGGAAACAACTAGCCTGGCTCTGTGCAAAAGTTACATAAAAATGTGCTAACCAGCATCTATAAAGCTCACTACTTAACATGTTCAATATGGTTTGTTTAATCTGTAGTGTAAAAACAATAGTAGTGGTTTTACAGGGAGTTGTGTGGGGGGTTATATTTCTTGGCTGGGTGCAGTAAAGTATGTCAAATATGTGGTTGTAGACCCTCTGTGATGCAGAGATTACTCGCTGGTGGGGAATCGTGGCTGGCAAGCTGACCGCTAACACGCTAGCCAGCCAGGACATGCTAGGACTAGTACATCATTTAATTCATTTAGAGTTTTAATGAAGAGGGAAAAAACAAGCTTGCTAACTGTCCTGTCCATCAACTCCCTTTCTCATAACTGGGAGTAGAAACTGCAACTTCTTCTACTACAACTTTCGCCACCTTAAATGGTGGCGTGTCCGGGCCTTAACTTCCTGGAGTCTCCACTGGTTGCTTGACAACCTCACAGTGACAACACAACTCCAGGAAGTCACTTGTTAAGCTTCAGAGCATAGACTGTTCAAGACGTCCGACATGACAGCTCCACAAAAGTGAAGCCAAAACATATTGATCGCCCTCTGGTGGCTGGCTGCAGTATAGGTCATAAAGCCCGCCCCCCTCCATGTTAACGGATGGGACATGAGCCAAACTAAAATCTCTATAACTATAAATGTAGTTATAGAGATATAACGTTATTATAATATCAATATAATATCTTATTATTATATATTAGTTGTTGTGTCTTTCTAATCAAACAGCTATGTGGTGCTAACGTAGCAGCTAGGCGGCTCACGCTAGCAAGCTGCAGCTGTGCTCTGCTAGCCATTTCCCTATTTCCAGTCTTTATCCTATGCTAAGCTAAGCTAACTGCTGCTAGTGGTAACTTCACATTGACATACAGACATTAGATTGGTATCAATCCTCTTGTGTGACTCTAAGCAGGAAAGCTAATAAACATATTTTCAAGAAATGTAATGTAATGTGAATGTAATATGAAGCTTGCGTCGGATTGTAGGTGCAGCGCTTTACAACTTCACACTTTGTTGAGAGGCAGTGTTTTACATGCACACAAACACATTTCGTATGCACACAATAGCAGGTACACAGGCACAAAGAAAAGACAGATTCACAGTCGAATGGTTCACCAATCTGTCTGGCTAAGAATAGAGCACGGAGGAGTCGGTGGGCGAGATTGGGAAAACATGATAGACGCTCTAAGTGAAAGTGAGAGCAAAAGAGATGGAGATGAAGGGAGGAGAGATAGAGGAGAGGGAAAATTAAGATGTCAGTGAGCTGGAGGAAACACAAAGAGGGCGACAAGGGAGTATGGCGAGTTGAGAGATGAGAACCAGAAAGGGAAGAGAGAGCGATCGCCGGTCAGCTTAGCTGGTGTTTGGTAGCCTCTAAAAGCACCGGTGGGGAAGGGAAAGCTTTTAGAGACATGAGTAAGGTTTCACTTTGTATGTGTCAGGAAAGCCAGTGACTCAATATGCTTCAAAAGAAAAATGAGGTGATGGAGCAGGAGGTGGGGTGAGGGAGACAACAGAGCAGCAGTCACACCTGAAATAGCAGCTCAAAAGAGTCAAGGAGGATTTTTTCCATTAGTCATAGCGAGTATGAATAGCTATCGTGAGTAGTTGTGAAATATCTATTATTATGAAAGCTTAGTTACCACACGTCAGATGCTACAGGGATTTAACAACTTCTATTGTTGCTTTTCTAACAATTCATTGCTTTGTACAGACTGCTGCTCATTTTGTTCCTTTTCTGAGCTGCATTGATATGCACGAATTTCTCTTTAGGGGTGAATTTTCCCTCGAAGGATCTGATCACCATAAGCTCTCCAAAATGTCCCTGCCAAAATTCCTAAAGTGTGTTATTCAGCTGTGACTCAGAAAGACAGCTAGAAGTAGGGCATGAGTGAGTCACCGTGGAGTACTAAAGTGCCAGGTCTATTCTCTGGTCTAGGAGACACATACAGTAGAAGCTAACTGTTTTTAACCAGTGGACGTACTAGTCTGTGACATTTTATTGTGTTATTGCTGGGTTTCTTTCTCCTGCCAAAACCCCCCCTCATCACTTTCACGTACAATCATCATGAATAGGAATATTAATATATGACAACATCTTCAATTATGAGTGAGAAAAGAAGCTAGAATTGGAAAACTGACTATTAGTGTTGTTGCCTCTATTTATTCTTATTATATATTGTTTTTAAAGGATGAGAGAGAGAGCCAGGAGAGATGTATTTCATTGCATTGAATGCACATTTGTACTTTTAAATGTCTATGAAAATAAACTTGAACTATCATAGGAGATTGCGACTTTAGTTACAGTATATATTTCTAATGTTCATTCAATTCAAATCACTTTATTTGTCCCCGAGGGGCAATTGTAGAGGCTCGTAGAGTAGTACAATTAACAACACAAAACAGGAAATTTGAACATCTTAAAAGTTAAAAATAATGATACTAATATAGTACTCATACTAGTAAATACTTAAAATAGTGCAGTATACACAGTATACTGTACATATGGATATACAAAAAAACGGATGAATCAAAAAGCAGTCCATGGCCGAAGCCATGTGCAAGTGTGCAAGTCTGTGTGTGACATGAATGACAATGAATAAAGGGAAGATCTGCGCACACATGGCATAGAACTGTATCTGAAAGTGATTGCCCAGCACTTTTTACTTATTTGGGGATAGAAACAGAGACTCTTGTAATGTTACGTTAAAGATACAGTGTGTAGGATTTGGTGGCATCTAGTGGTGTGGTTGCAGATTGTAACCAACTGAGTACCCCTCCGCTCACTCCTTCCTTTACGAGACTGCGGTAATGTGAGCCGCCGAGTGCAAAATCGTGGTAACGCCGTTCGCCTCGCTCAGAGGTCATCTTTACTATAATAACACTACTTTAAAAAGAACGGAAGTCAGACGGCGGAAAACGGTTTTGCAGTCTTTGGCTCACGTTACAGCAGTTTCACAAGAGTGTCGGACAACTACGGAGGCCTTCAGGTAACATGAAAACATTAAAGGCTCTCTTCAGAGCCAGTGTTTATTTTGTCCGTTCTGGGCTACTGTAGAAACACGGCAGACTCATTCTAAGCTAACGAAAACACGATTCTTAGTTTCAGGTGATTATACACTAATGAAAACACATGAATATTATATTCCATTTCTGCTAATAGATGGCCCGAAATGTTACACACTGGTCCTTTAAAATGTTACCCATAGCTATCTCCCATCTGCATCACATCATCCTGTCCTGGACTACAGACACTACCTCAATGTGGGGGAGCGCAATGTTCACAGTATTTAGGAAACTACAAAGACTTTTCATGTACTCTGTAGTTCAGGCAAACTGATCAAAGCAGAACTTTAGCTAAACATTGTCCTGTCAACAGAGTGACACAGTATCAGCACTGCTCTTTGCTTATCGGTAATAACCAGAACTGCAGGATAACGTGAGCTAAAGACAGAAAACTCTGAAACACCACCGCTATGACTTTTATTATTTTATGTTGTAAGCAAATAGTTAAAGCTGTTAAGCTTCTGTAGTAGTGAAGGTTGAATAGCTTCAGTAAATGTGCTCTACACAGAGAAACAAAGCTTACAAAGGATTAATACTAGTATTTGGCAACAAACAACGGAACAAAATTCATGGCACCGCTCTGTGGTTTGTGACACTGAATCATGCCATTTTTACAGCCAGGAAAATAAAAACAGAAACACCTGTGTTATTTTAACTGACAGACAAAATAAACCAGTCAGAGTCAGAAGCATGGAAAAATGGGTTTCTGAACATTACTGGCAATGAAAGTCCCTTCACATATCTTCACTCCCAGGTTGGAGCTACAGTTACAGTCAGCCAACTCAGAAATGATTTGTCTGACAATAGAAATGTGGCTGCTGTTGGTCTCGGAACAAAGTTGGAATCAATTCAATAAGTATTCTCTTCCTGTGTCACATTTTTCCCTTCTCTGTGTCTGTTTCTTTTCTGTCTCTGGTTTATTTCCAACGCTATCTACAGCACCACAGAAATAAACACGCAGAAGGACAGAACGATTTAAATAAAGACTATTGAAAAGGAATTGAGAAGCGCTGTTGAGAAAATAAAGAGGATGGGTGTTGAGTGGGTTGCGAGAGCTAAATGGAGCAGGGGGGGGGGGGGGGTGCTCGGAGTTGAAGCCTTTCACTGGGACCTTCACCAAACACACACAGACAGACGCACATCCACGCCTGGTTTCCTTTAATCTAACTCTCCTGGTGCACTGCATCTCATCAGAGGCGCTTGTTTCTCTCCAAGCATCGTCCCCTCCGAGCAGACTGACAGTGTGCTGAGAGACGCTCTGCTGGCTCTGTTTTCACAGTCGAGGATAAACCTGCTCAGGAGATAAGACCTGTGTTCAGCGGAGGAGTGACTCACCCATTATACCTGGGAAACCATTTCGGTGTGTGTGTGTGTGTGCTTTCTCCTCACCGGTACCAATAATAGCAGGTAATAAATAGAACACAGACCAAAATGCCATCCTCAACACTCGCCTGTTACAAAACCCAGAATAATGAGGCGAAGGCACAGTGGGAGTCGGGGCTATGAACGGAATTACATAAGGAAATACATTATGGAAGAAAAACATACACCCATCTTTGTAGGAATGCATCAAAATAGCCTGTTTCAAAAGGATCTAAATACGGGAGCACACTTTATACAACTGCACCAGTTTTGTGGAAGTGTACTGTACATCGTTACAACATGAAGGACTTTATGTAACCCTGTATTTTATTAGTGGTCATGTTCAGGGTTTGCTCGTTGGCCTACATCTCTATTGTTATGATGCTGTTATCAACCTAACTTTGACACCTTTAGTCACATCTTTAGCAGATAAGTACAGAGACAAGCTTTGAGATGTCAAATGGATGGTTAATATATTAAATAATCTGAGTTATTTTTTGTTTGGAAACACCAGAGGGTACACTTATACGGCATCCATCAACACTAAGAGCTGTCAGAGGTCTCAGCTGCTGTCTGAAAATGTTGACAAAGCTGCAGTTAAAGAAATGTCCTTGTCCTACTTTAGACATCTAAAGTCAGTTTGTGTGAAGATGTTTACATTAGAGTTTGTGGCCCATTGACATTATGTAGAATGCTGCGTATCCAGGACTGCAACTAATGATTATTTTCATTGTTGATTATCCTGTTGATCATGTTCTTGATTATTTGATCAGTTGTTTGGACTATAAAATGTCATAAAATGGTGAAAAATGTCGATCAGTGTTTCCCGAAGCCCAAGATGACGTCCTCAAATGTCTTCTATTCAGTTTACTGTCATAGACGAGTAAAGAAACCAGAAAATATTCACATTTTTAAGAAGCTGGAATCAGAGAATTTTGACTTTTTAAAAAATTACTCAAACTGATTAATCGATTATCAAAATAGTTGGCAATTAATTTGATAGTTGACAACTCTTTTTGCATTAAAAAACAATTTCTGTACAGTGGGATATGGAACGATGGAAGGAGCTCATTGTAGATTTATGCCGTGATTAAGTAAGTGAGTAATAGCTCATTTTCATTTCATCTTTGTTACAAATATTATGAAGGTATTGTGACACCCTTAATGAGGACTACTGTAAAAAGACAGATTGTTGGGATAAAGTTGGCAAAAGTCTAACCCCTAGTAAGACCCTCCGATGAGAAAGGCTTTAATATCGGAGGATAGACAACGGCTGCATTTGGAAATATTCAATATTACAATTTTCCAAAAGACGCAACACATGCGTTATGTTATTTCAAAAATAACATGCAACTGTTGCTCGGACATGTCCACATAAAAACACTTCCTTGCTTGCATAAGAGCTCACCGGGACAGATTCTGCTTATAGTTGTAAACTGACTGGATCCAATTCACGAAATGGATCAGGGCCACAACATACCCTGCAGGAACTCTGACACAATAACAACACCATAACCAAATTACCTCCTAATAGCGTCTTAATGGTGAGACACTGACATATTACCCCACTGTCCCTGTTTCACTTTGTCTTTTTTTTACATCTTTGTGTCTCTATCAGCTGCCACTTTCTCTGTACCTCCCCATTCATTTAGCTTTATTTATTTAGTCATCCACTATAAATCTTCTTATTCACAGTAGAACAAATATTTTCAGTCACTAGAGAAAAGACTGTCTATGATCTGATGTTAAAAGTCATAAAACGGGTGCAATGCATTTAGAAACCAGAAACAGAATAAAAGGCAATAAATAGATTTGTGTAGTGCTTTGAGTCTCTTTCTTTCCCTCAAGGTTCACTCTGTAACCACCGATGTACTAAAGCAAGTTATTCAATAATATCAATCAATCAATTATTAGCCACAAGACATATGGTCAGTTAAATGGTAAATGGACTTGCACTCAGAGATGTACCGATACCATTTTTTCCTTCCCGATACCGATTCCAGTACCTGAACTTGCGCTATCTGCCGATTCGAGTACCGATCCGATACCAGCCTGATAAAAAAAATATATACTGTATACTGCATATGTATAGTTATTATTATTGCAAATCATCCACTGATTGCAGAGGCTGCCCTGCAAGGTGCCAACCTGCCCATCGGGATCTAATCTAAACACTCATTCACACACCGATGGCATAGCCTTTGGAAGCAATTTGGGGTTCAGTATCTTGCCCAAGGGCACTTCGACACGTGGGACTAGAAGAGCCGGGGATCGAACCACCGTTCTTCCGATTAGTGGACGACCCGCCCCAGTTTATCTCTTTATCTTTAGCAGAGAACATTCCATTTATTTTTATTTCTGCACCAAAAGTCCTAATTACTTCCCTCCATCACACACATCTTCTCTGGGGACCAATTCAACCAGTGGCTTACTGGCTATTAAGTGAACAACTGAGCGAAGCAAGGGGGGCCTGCACCTGGGCCGACCCGCCCCATCAGCCAATCAATGCACGTGTGTCACTCGGAACATGGAGCAGTGACAGCTGACCAGATTGGCCCGTTAACGACCGCCAGGAAGGAACACGGAGAGGGAGCTAATCGAACCCGACCAGGCGGTGAGGGATGTTTGCCTGTTGCTCTGTTCTTCTGTCTGTCTGTCTGTCTGTCTGTCTGTCTGTCTGTCTGTCTGTGTGTCTGTCTGTTTGGGTCACTCAACTAATTATATACAGCATTTTTTTCCTCTCTAGCTGGTGTGAATTATGCGGTAGGGAAAACAACAGATTAGAGTAGCCCATTTGGGCCTCTCTGGGTCATTGGATTAACAGCCTTGTTTTTATCTCCAGGTGCAGATTTCCAGGCACAGCCTTGTAAAGTTGTGAGAAAACGGACTATTCCTGGTAGAATAGTGACATAATCTTGTTGTTGGGTGGATGTTGGGTGGATGAATTTAGGTAAAATACCGGATTGTGATTCAATTTACACCAAAATCAATTGAAAAGCTTTGGAGGGGTTTTTTGCCTACCTGAGACTATTTCAAATGGGGATGAACCAATCCCACTTTTTCTCCCCCCCAATACCAATACCTAAACTCAGGCTTTGCCAAGAATAATAATAACTTGCCAATACCAGTACTCTCTCTTTTCCCCAAGAAAACTACCATGCAGGATCTTAAGATGATACAGCTATAATAAGATGTGGTATAGATGGATGTGGAAGGAGCGGTGCATGATACTGTGATTTTGTTCCAGGCGTGATGTGCTCCTCTGGCAGCTGAGAACATCTAAATTTAGACACGCGACTCGTCTCCCCTTCCTCTTCTCTCCATCCTCGGCCCCTCCTCGCCTCCTAATCCACACTTTCCCCTCCATTGTGCTCTCCTCATCACCACGAACACAGAGACATGAAAGCCCCTGTGGTGAAAATATCGACAGCTCTCCCTGCGTCAGACGAATGTCAGCTGTGCCTCAGTGCACTGAGCTCTGAATGTGTGTGTGTTGAGTGCTGGAGCAACAGCCATCTCACACTGATGGGAGCCAAAAACAGGTAATGATACAAGATAATGATACAGGATTTAGGTGAGTGTGTGTGTGTCCCTGTGCTCACTACCCATTAGCCATATGGTGACCATGTCAGAGTTGGCATGAGAAGAACATGTATGAAGTAAACTCACTTTTTTTTTTTTAAAAGTCATACTTTCATCCACATTCCTCCGCTGTGCTCTCTTTTCCTCTTGCTTTATCTTTCATTGTTCACATATCAATTCACAGCTGTCACTGCCGAGAGTAATGGAGAAAGCAAACCTGCCTGGTCTTGTTATATTTCCAGTGTAGGAAGTGGAGGAAGTGTACCAAAAGACTGAAGTTATGTAAGAAGTTCTGATCATTAAGAAGAGGACGGAGCTGCTTCGGCTGACAAAACGGATACCATTCTTTACGCCACACACTCCCTCGCTAGGAAATTATGATGAAGTAGCAAAAAACTGTCAAGAATTGAAAGTTGACACTGAACTTTGCTTTGTATTTCAGAGGCTGTAGCAGGTTCAGGCTAAATAACGCTCCAAAGTTATGCAAAATTTTGTCGAGGAAAAACTTTCATGGCCAATTTAAAACGCATCCCTTGACCTCTGACCTGAGGACAAGTGAATGAAAATGGGTTCTATGGGTACCCACGAGTCTCCCCTTTACAGACATGTCCACTTTATGATAACCACATGCCGTTTTGGGGCAAGTCATAGTCAAGTCAGAACACTGACAGAAATATTCAAATTTTAGAATAGGCAAAAATAATACATTTATACTGCATTCAAAAAACTGCATGTGATTATCATAAAGTGGGCATGTCTGTAAAGGGGAGACTCGTGGGTACCCATAGAACCCATTTTCATTCACTTATCTTAAGGTCAGAGGTCAAGGGACCCCTTTGAAAATGGCTATGCCAGTTTTTCCTCGCCAGAATTTTGCTAATTTTGTAGCTTTATTTAACCTTCTTCGCGACAAACTAGTATGACATGGTTGGTACCAATGGATTCCTTAATGGGAGGTGGATTACTTCCACTTTAAATCCAGCCAGCTACAACCTAAAAATCGCAAGTTGTGTTAATGTGTTAAAGAAATTAATTACGTTATAACAAATATCGTGTTATTATCGCGTGCCCTAGAAAAAAATATATATTTTGGTATTGGTTCAGAAACTTGAAACTGGTAATCAAAATTTTAAAACGGTACCCAGGCTGCTACAGAAAGCAGTAACAACCCTCAGATGTTGTAATGAGACTGGATGTTCTCACAGACTTACCCGTACATGCTGTACAACCACAAAGCAAGCAGATAAGCAGAAAGACATGTAGACAGTATTCTGAAAAGGTTACAGTTCAATGTACTGGGAGCAGAAACTGAATGTGCTAATAGGATGTGGGGAGATGAACCAGGTGCTTGTTATCGACAGAAGAATGGAGAAAGAACTTAACGGAAATGAGTTGCATCCCGTGCCCCTCCTGGCCCTGCCTCTCAGTCTTTACCAAGCCTTGTGTGTATGACATGTTTTTCCTATTTCCCACCAGGAGCGACGGGGTTTGTGTTCGCTGCTGAGGCGCAAAGCGAGACACCTTTTGTTGCAGCTGCACAGCATCTGTAATTATACCCCACAGGACACATACTAGAACATAGCGCCTCTATCATTGCCATACAGCCACCATACATACTAGCTGCTACTGCTGCAAACCCACTTCAGAATTCAACACAGAGTAGTGTTGCAGGCTTCTAAAAAAGACTAATTACATTGATAATACCAGGAAAGGTAAAGCCAGCGAGAGCTTGTCGAATTAGATATTACAGGTATTATAACTGAGGCAGTGCCCCATCAAACACTCTTTGGAGTGGATTATGCTAATGTTATTGAGCATACACTGAAACAATCACTGTTCTGTTAGACCAGTGTTGGCATGTGGTTAACAATTTAACTGCAGCAGGAAAGTATTTAATCATTTTAAAAGCATGAGGAATATTTTAAAAATGTTAAAGCAAAGCCAGGAGGGTGATTAAATGTCTTACCTATTAAAAATGCAATCTTCATTTGGAAAAGAATATGATTTGAAGTTTTAAATCTAAACCAAAAAATTGAAAGAAAAGATTGATATCCAATCGATCTTTCAGAGGTTGTAGCGGGCTACGTTTTAAAGCGAAAGTGAAGATACTGTTACCATATGAAAATACAAGACCTTAAGAATCCATTGGTATCACCATGTCAAACTAGCTTAATGCTCCAAACTTACGCTTTGGCGAGGAAAAACTGGCATGGCCATTTTCAAAGAGGTCCCTTGACCTCTGACCTCAAGATATGAGAATGAAAATGGGTTCTATGGGTACCCATGAGTCTCCCCTTTAGACATGCCCACTTTAGCAAGTTATAGTCAAGTCAGCACACTGACACACTGACAGCTGTTGTTGCCTGCTGGGCTTCAGTTTTCCATGTTATGATTTGAGCATATTTTTTATGCTAAATGCAGTACCTGTGAGGGTTTCTGGACAATATTTGACAGTGTTTTTTGTTATTAATTGATTTCCAATAATAAATATATACAAACATTTGCATAAAGCAGCATATTTGGCCACTCCCATGTTGATAAGAGTATTAAATACTTGAGAAATCTCCCTTTAAGGGACATTTTGAACAGATAAATAATGTGCGATAAATTTGCGATTAATCACGATTAATCGGGAACAATCATGCAATTAATCACAATTAAATATTTTAATCAAATGACAGCCCTAGTTTACATCCAAGAGAATAATTTCAAAGTGTAAACTGACCTTGCTGGTTGAGCTGCTGTGTACTCTTGCTCCACTGCGACAACCCCACAATGGCCACCATCTTGGCGCCCAGGCTGGAGCGCCGCTTCTTGTTGCCAGCCAATGACGTGGAGTCCGGGCCCCCGCTGCTGGGACTCTTATCCAGGCTGTACATGGCCCCTGAGATGCTGGAGGAGCGCACCACGTTACGGGCCGCCACGCTCAGCCCGCTAAGGCCGCTCAAACCGCCCGGGCTGGGCACCTCCACAGAGCTGCTGAGCATCATGGTCCCGCTGGACTGGAGGGCCAATAGGCTGGGGGGGAGGGCCGTAAAGATGAAGCGGTGCTGAGGAAGGGAGATGAAACACAGACATAAAGGTGAGGGTGGCAGTAGGGAGGAGAGGTTGAAGGTGGGAAGGATAGCTCAGATAAAAGGGCATCTTGATGTCCGATGAAATGCAGAATAATAGCTTGTCTTACACGTTCACATTGCAAGCAAATGTGGCCAAAAACAACTATGATTTTTTTGCTGTGATGTGACTCAGATCAGATTTTTTCAGAGTAGTGTGGACACAGAAATCCATGTATCATTCAGTAGAACTCCTATTTAATAAATCAGCAGTTACAAAAATGTGTAAACTGCGTCATTAAGGCAGACAAGCATTATCTAGGAAACATCACGTTTATACACTTTACATGGACCTAAAATGAATACCAATTATGTTAAATCATGTTGCTCGAATGAGTTAGTGTTTATGAGTCGTAAGAAATCATAAATTACATTTTTAGAAGGAGTAGATGTTTATCGGTAAGCTCGGCTCTGTTAAATTTAACAGTATGTCAACAGAGGTTTTCGAACGACGGTAGGTAAAAGTTGAAGACTTTATTTTCCTTGTCAGTCATTTAAAATATAAACTAACTTAAACAGACTTTCCACAATTCACTCAGTTCATAAATTTGTCATGCTTCCCATAGCGAAACTCTGATTTAATGAAATCACGTTATAAAAATTGCGTGGACGTGCTGACTGGCGGTGTTTGGGGATGTCAAACAGTAACGTCACACCTTGTACTTTAGTTTATTTAACTTAGTTCACAGAAGAGCTGTTAAAGTTAAATATCAGCCAAAATGAAAAATCTTTCATTAGGGAGTCATACAAAGTCATACGTTATGATTTAGGAGAACCCAGATCTGTTAAATTGAGCATGATGTTAACAGAGTTTGGCAGTCAAAACAACTCCAGTGTGTATTTTCAGAACAATACACCACTGTACGTTACTGGTTGCATTCAGGGCAGAGATCTGTTCACACTAATAGTCAGATATGGGTCAATTTGAACAGTCTAGGCAGAAAGATCTGATCTGGGCAACAAAAAAAAAAACGTAATTGAGCATTAAGCCCTGTAATGTGAATGTAGCCTTACAGATGCAGTAGCTCCCCGAGGCTGAAGGACATCGAGTTTAAATTTCAACCACATTTGTTTTTTAATTAAATTCCCCGCTTATTGCAGAGGCAGCAGAAATGACTTCCTCCCCCATAAAAGACAAATAAAGAGTGAAAAGTTCTGAAAAGTCTTTTTGATCTCCAATAGTTTTGCAAACTGAGAACACAAAGATTACAAAGGTCAGCAGACGAGGACAGTGCAGATGGCAGCAGACTGTTCAAGTGAATTAAGAGATATCTCCAGTCACACACATACACACACACACAAACGTCAGGGCTGGCCTGCTGTTGAGGGGTGACCCTGTCAGCTCGTATTTATCTTGTGTGTTTCTTTTTTTTTTTAAATCTTATTCATTGTGTGACCTTAAACAGTGACACATGATAAACTATTCAGCTCAAGTCAACGGTTGGCTGAATCCTGGGAGGATACCAGTGTGTCTGTGTGTGTGCACCTTCACTATGCTTTGATAAACCTTGTAATATCTAACTGATGCACACAATAGTCCTTTTTCATAGCAGACATTTTGACTTGTTATATCAGGAAAAGCACAGGTGTTAATAATAACCTAATGATGGCTCCGTCCTATTCAAGTGTCCCAGTAAGCCGTGACAGCGTGACAGTGAGCCAGCATGCAGCCATCATTAACTTTATTATTTGCACCTGTGCTTCTCCTAATGTGACATGTCAAAATGTCTTCTATTATCCTTCAGCATCTCTATCTATGTCACATCTCTCTCCTCTCCTTCACTCTTTTCCTTCTCTCCTTTCCTTTTCTCTCTCCTAACATCAGAGTGATTATACCGAGGCTAAACCGACAGCCCAAGGGCACATTAAATATGTAGATGCACTGTGGCTAACATCGTGCTTTCACACTCTTTTTTTATATATATATATATATATTTCTCTACTTCTTTACTACTTTTCTTCCATAAAACTTTGCTTTCCAACTGCTTTATCATTACGGCCCCTGCTATAATTTTTTTCCTGTTTTTTTTTTACACAGAAAGTACAGCAATGCAGTCCTTTTCTGCCTCAGAGCCTACTTATTAAGTGCCTTGCAAAATTTAGTTGATGCTACAAGTCCAGCTCAGGTGCTTCGCATGCTTCAACAAACCAACACACGTTATACGTATGATCATTTAACTGATGGTACGTGTCCAAAGCCTCCGTCCTTTCCACGCTTCCCATTCATTGTCTATGTAAGCAGCCGTGCATGCATTCTGCGATTTGAGAGACGGGGCGTCACGTTGGCCTGAGGTCTAAGCTACTTTATGCAAATCGGGGTGTCCAGCGCGACTCGCCGCCTCTGGTAACTCCCTAGAAACTTTTAATCTAACCGATGTCGATCTAAAATAAAGACAGATTTAGCAACTGCGTGGCTTATTTCTCGCATAAAATGTTTTCAGAAACACATTTCGGAGAACTATTTTCGTGATATGAGAGAAAAAAGTTTCTAAAAACAAGGCGCCATGTTGGCTCCGGTTTGAAAGCTCGAAGCAGCAGCCAGTGAGGGAAAGCGTTTGTCCAATCAGGTGCCTTGTGTCTAGTGGCAGCCCATCAAGCATCCAATGCTGGGAAGAGAGACGATCCCTTGCAATAAAAAAAACGCCCATGTGGACATGTACCATAAGAGCAGTGGTGTGCTGGTTGTTGATAATGTGGGTGTACTACTAGGTAGAGATGGGTAGGTTACAGAGGAGGAAGTGGGTATACTCTTCTATATATTCCAATGGCTTTGGGGCTGATAGGTATACTGTAAACCACTAGAAAAACAATATACGCGGGGTATATCATCCACAACGACCGACTGACAACACCATCTCTAGAGACGTGCTTCTAACGTGACTAAAAGACTTCAGTTTTACATAATCCGCCACGAAATCGCAGGAAATGGTGCACGAATGCTTCTACTAAAACATTCACTCCCATGACTGGAAGTCATAAATAATACATATACAGCACCAGTGAATTTGCTTTTAATGCAACTTCCAAATTGAAGATGTACAGTAAATGCCCTGTGCTTCAGATGTCTCTGTAAATCATCGTCTTTGCCCTGCTTTGTCACACCACCGCAGCCACGATGCTTACAGCCCAAAAAATGCTGCTGACCGGCACTTTTTATAGGGATTCATTTAGCATTACCACAATAACCGAAGTGGGGGCTATTGAACTGATGTAGCAAAGGGCAAATTTTGGCATTTTGTAATGAAGCTCATAATAATAGCCAAGTGGAAGACTGCATGCTTTGTACCGAGCCACTGCAATGACATTTGTTATGAGTGGAAAAGGGTACTGAAGGGAAAGAAAGAAGGAGAGAGGGGAAATATGAAATTCAGGTGAGCCTACTGTATATGCCCTTATTATCTTCTCCTCTCTTTTTTTGCCTTCCCCCCCTCTTCCCTGCTCACCCTCTCTTTTCTATTCCAGCCCATGCCCACTTCTCCCCGGCTCTCTGGGGGGGCCCGCTGCACTTTGAACACACAGCGAGCCGAGCAGGAGAAAATGAGGATGGGGAGGGATAGGGAAGGCAGCCTGCGAGATAACGGGAGACAAACAGAATAATCCTGCTTTCAGAGAGCCAGGAGGACGGATGAGAATAAGCAAGGGAAGTCGAAGGACAGGGAGAGAGACGTGGGAGGAGAGGATGCTCCATAATGAATGGACACAGAGAAAAACACAGCAGGAAGCCGAGGCCTGATCTGTGAGAAATAATAAAGAGAGAGAGTATGACACTGATAGTGACAACAACTGAGACATGCATCCATTCCTCCTCTCCTCTTAATGATGAGATCCTCAGCCTGTGTGTGTGTGTGTGTGTGTGTGTGTGTGTGTCTCTGGTTGTACTCCAAAGTGACACAGGGTGAACTAAAGTGTACTTTATATACTGCATGTTTTGCCCAGAGGACACTGACAAGTGAAGTTGCACTGCTTAGTTGTCAGTCTGAAATGCAGAGATTCATCTATTTAAAGGAACAGTTCAACATTTTGTGAAATTCTTTTTCGCTTAATGCTCTGACACAACAGGCCAACGGTCGGCTGTCGGACCAATTTCGGGCTGTAGGGTGAGCATCTGTCGCCCTAGTTTTTGCGGTGTGTCCCGCACCGTCTGCCCGTGTCGGAGGCTTTTTGGCCGATTCAGCATGTTGAATCGGAATTGGAGCCCGCCATTGAGAGAAATCTCTCTGATTGGCTGTTCACCTTAAGCGCATTAGTGCACAAGATTTTTTTTTTTTTTTAATTTTGAAATAATTTTTTAATGCCAGAATCGTTATATTTGCTTCATTTGAGTCTATGCGGAAGTCCAAGGAAGTTACTGCTTTTATTGTTGTAGTGATGTCGTATCCGTTCCGTATCCGTCAACCAAAACAAACCGCAGCTGGCTGCAACGAGGAAGTTTAAAACAGCGAAGGGTCCACGTTGATACGACCAGTCGCAGAACGTACGTGGTAGACGGCCGTCGGCTGTAGTCTTTGCGGTGTGTTCGAATGCAACTTTTTGGCCAAGACAAAGGCAACGTGAGGAGACGCAACAGTCTGCCTTCGTCACAGCCAGTTCTTCGATGACGGTTTGGCGTGTCTGGGCCTGCACTGACAAATTACCCATTTTGTTGCAGTTGACAAATTCTCAACTCAAGGTTACTTGACCTTATAATAAGACAGTGTGGTATAGTCGAAAGCTCTGAAACAATGAGTGAGTAGCCCTTGAGTTGAGATTGTTCTGTCCACCACCTATTCTGCTGTTTAGGTTTAAGGACCTGTTAGAAGAGGCTAGTGTTGAATTTATTTATCCAATTATAAAGAATGTATTCTTGGGCAGCAAAAACAAAGCAAATAGAGACAGAATATTTCTCAGTTTTTTAAGAGTTTCTTATCTTGTGCTGCGTGAACTCCATGGCTTATAAATCAAGCCACAGAAGAAAATAAAATATTTGATTCAAAGCATGGGGCATGGAGTACCCTTGTCAATATTAAGTGTAAGTAAAGAAAAATCAGTCAGTAGGTATTAACTCTGTTGTTATGCTGGATATAAATAATGGCTCACTGAATAAAAATAAATAAATACGGAAACCTACACCTGCATTTAGGAGTCAATCTTTGAATATGCCACTATGTACCTGTCCCCACACTGTGTTTTGCTGGACCTAATGGTACGACCCAGAGCCCATCTATCTTCATCTCTGTCCCCGACAGCTCCCCTGCCATATGTCTCTGTGCTCTCTAACTTCTCATCTCAGAGCTCATTTATTTCTCCTCCCGTCAGCAAACCGTCACCCTCCACCCAGCCTGGTGGCGGCCATCGGCCCCTCCTCCACCTTCGACGCCACCATTCTCCACCCATCACCGACCCCCTGCTGTGGAAGATCTGGCCTCTTAATTTGTGCGAGTGTTACACCGTGTCCAAACAGGAGGCGTAGCGTGAGCAGTGTTTTGGTAAAGCAGCAGCTATGTCCTCCACTCATTCAAAGACACACATACTTTACTTGGGTTTTGCGGGCATTTAAGCTGTACAGATTCAACAAACGTGATAAACTTTACTGAGCTTTAGAGGTAGAGGTTGGCAGATTTTTTAAAACCTTTGTCCAGAGCCAAGCTAGTTGTTTCCCCCTGTTTCCAGTCTTTGTGCTGCAGCTTGATATGTAACAGACAGATATGAGAGACGATCCTCTCATGTAACTCTCGATAAGAAAGTGAATGAGCGAATTTCCCAAAATGTTCAACTATTTCTTTAACAATTCACAGATCATTTCTGGTAGATTTGGGAAGGGGGGAATGGAGTCCAGAAAGCACCAGTACATTTTGTATTTTGACAAAATGCCCTGAATATTGTGAGTCTTCCCTGGTTTAATATTACACAAACAGTCTAGCAGGACACTCTGTTGGCAAGCTATAGCGTAGAAGACCACAAAACATGAACTTCAGTGTGATTCAGCCAAGCATGACTGTTTCCAGTCAGTGTACGCTGATGCCGAGAAGCAAAGAGTAAGAATGTGACCTCTCCTTTCAGTTTCTCCCATAAACACAAAGGCCACAACCTTGTAATTAGATATGGCTGAGCAATCCATTAATGGTCTCTTTAAAGTTGCTCTCGTGTGCCGGCCACAATACCGGTCAGTTACATGTAATCAACCTACTATTTAGCTGCAAAGTAGATGGTAAAGATATACTGTAGGTCTGAGTGTGTTGTCAGAAAGCAATTAATATGAAACCAAGTTGAGTAATGCTAATAAATATCCACATACATTTGAATCAATAAACAGACAAACAACATAAAACTTGTTCTTATTCATTGGTTTTTACCTCTTTTTAATTTGATTTTACTTATAGTCTCCACTTTTTGCTTTTACTATTGCATGTTACTTTTTCTAATTTCTAATTTTTGTGTTTGCTGTTGGATGAGTTTGTTTTAATGTGTCTTTGCTAAATTTCCTATGTGGGGCAGTAGAGAGTGAACTGAGCTGAATCATAGCTAAATGAACAGAAAAAATAAAGATCTATCAGCAATGCACTAGTCATTTGTCATTGGTCAAATGTCATCAGACATTTAAATTGAAATATAATCAGCATCTTATCCTACTGATCGGTCTTATAGACTATTAAGTTGCCATGTGTGGTTGTCTGAATGTCAACTAGAGCTGCAATTATTAATAGATTAGTTGTCAACTATTAAATTAATCGCCAACTATTTTTTTTTTTTTTAAAGTTATTTTTTGGGGACATTTTTTTACCATTTTTATTGACAGTGGATAGAGTCTTGGAAAGGGGGGAGAGAGAAAGAGTGGATGCGGAAAGGGCCACAGGCCGGATTCAAACCCGGGCCACCGCGGTCAGGACTGAGGCCTGTTACATGGGCGCCCACACTACCAACTGAGCTAACCAGGCGCCCATCGCCAACTATTTTGATAATCGATTAATTGGCTTGAGTAATTTTTTAAGGAAAAAAAAAGGCAAAAATCTCTGATTCCAGCTTCTTAAATGTGAACATTTTCTGGTTTCTTTACTCCTCTATGACAATAAACTGAATATCTTTGAGTTGTGGACAAAACAAGACATTTGAGGACGTCATCTTTTGGGAAACAGTGATCGACATTTTTCACCATTTTCTGACATTTTACAGACCAAACAACTAATCGATTAATCGAGAAAATGGAAATAATCGTTAGTTGCAGCCCTAATGTCAACCACCAGTGTTCACTCTTAATTTCATCCTGACTAAAAAATGACAGTATTTTTAATTAAATTAAGGAGCTAATATTTTTCTAACAGGTCAAGTGTGCCTAACACCCGTTAGTGTGTGTCTAACAAGTGTGCTTCCTCCTTTTCTCCCAGGTAATTGGCATCAAAATCTGAACCGTACATTTAATATACTGTACATATTAAGAAGGGTGTTGAAAATGTTGAAAAACTCTGCTGAGTTGATTATAAATTTCTTTTTTCTCAGCACAAAGGAAAAGCTGTGAGAACATGAACAAGGATGAAAAGGTACAATGTTTATTTAACTGCATATTCTGATTATAGATGTATTTTTACATTTTATATCCTAGACATGTTGTGTACATGCATCTTGCAATGAGTGCAAGAGTGAAAAATAGCTAGAATTAAAAAGAAAGTCATGATGAACAATCCCACCGGCAGTACACACAGACAGGCAGGAGCTGTAATGCACTTCCTGCTGAGGCGACCATGGATACTTCCCAGGTTATGATACTGTATGTGTCGGCCTGGTGCCTGCTGCCATTGTGTTGGGCCCGGTGTCTTGTTTGTGTGTGTGTGTGTGGCTGATGCATCTCTCTGATCATAGAAGGTCTCTTAAGGCGAGAAAACAGAAGGCTGCGCACACACAGACAGAGTAAAGAGTGCCAGGCTGTGGGACGACTGGGAGCCAAATGGATCACACACAAAATCACACACAGAGATACCCAGTGCACAGTGCAAACACACATATGCTGTACTGCATATGCGTGCCAGAGCGTGGCAGAAGAAAGAGACGGAATATTGAATGACAATGGCCGTTGACACCGAAGGTCTTGGCTGACGGACATGAATTAACATCCAAGTCTTCTGTAAAACATTCTGCTCCGACACAGATTTGATTTCTTCAGTATCATATTGACCGAGAGACCGAAGTGTATCAGGAAAAAAAAAAAACTGACCAGACACAGTCACATCACCATTATGATATTCACAAATTTCCCATTTCACACTTTGCAGAGCAATATTATGCCGGGTGCACACACACGCACACAAACCTGAATCGAATACTAACAGCCGTGAAATGAACAGATAACAGGGTTCATAAGGAGCTTTCGCTTAGACACAAATTCGATCCGTCACACCACGTTTTCGCACAAATTGCCTGGGTCATGTTGAATCAGCCACGGCAGGGAAGCAAAGGTTTACAGTTTTTCTATCATATCTACAATTAAAGGGTCAAATTAGCCTGTCTGAGGTTGATTAAAATGTAATAGTATTGAAATGCTCAATCTGCGACCAGTGATAGAAGTAAACAAACAGATGGATAAGCCATGTCGTTTTCTTATCAGAAGGTAAATAACAGTTCAAGTTCATCAATTAGTCATTAAAACAGAATTGATGACAGCACTTTTTTAATGCATACTTTAATTACATGTGACACTAGAACTACTGCTGGTTGAGTTTACCTGCATTCACTCAGCAAAGATGAAGGAGCATCGATACCAATAATAATACTAATACATGCTAATACATTAGCATGCTAGTTCTAGAGATGTTCCTACCCAATATCGTTTCCGATACATGAAATTGCGGTATCGGCCGATACTGAGTACCGATCCGATACCAGCGCGATAAATATAATATCTTCGTTGCTTTTGGGCTATCTTTATGGAATTTATCTCATCGTGGGAATGTGGTTTCCATAAAACTACTTAGGTTTAGGAAAAGATCGACTTGGTTAGGTTTGGGCAATGAAACTACTTAGGTAGGTTTGGGCACAAAACTACTTAGTTAGGTTTAGGCACAAAACTACTTAGTTAGGTTTGGGCACAAAACTACTTAGTTAGGTCTAAGCAACAAAACTACTTAGTTAGGTTTAAGCAACAAAACTACTTAGTTAGGTTTGGGAAAAGATCAACTTGGTTAGGTTTAGGCAACAAAACTACTTAGTTAGGTTTGGGAAAAGATCAACTTGGTTAGGTTTAGGCAACAAAACTACTTAGTTAGGTTTAGGAAAAGATCACGGTTTGAGTTAAAATAACACCGGAAGTGGCATAACTTAAGTATGCAAGTAACATGACAAAAACGACTTAGTTAGGTGCAGGAAAAGATTGTGGATAACTCTGGAAGTGGCGTAACTTAAGTACAGAAGTCATGTGACAAATAAATGAACGATGACTTTTGGTTTCACACGGGGTACAAACACCGGTCTCCTTGACAAAAGTTTTTTGTTTTTTTTTACCCACCCACCCTGACCTCCTCCCGTCCTATTCCTCTGTAGTGTCTCCCCTTAAACTATCTGAACCCCTATTGGACCTCTTTTTAGTAATATTGCTGCATCCCAAGATCTTAGCTATTAACTTGATGCTACAATGTAGGACTGATGGAAAGGGTGAGTTATAATAACCTGGAATTATTCTTTAATATACTGAATCAGACAGAGGCATGGTGTGATTGTATGACCCTTCCTGGTGGAAGTTGCCCCACTACGGGATTCTCTCTGCACCATACTGCACATAATAAACGACAGGTAAACTGAGCTCACTATCACACTTGGGAGGTGTAGGGGGTTATTGTTTATAACAATAACAATTATAAGAATATATTTTTGGCATTAAGCCACATCGATAACCATCAAATCACTACCCTGTGGAGTATCATTTCAAATGTTCAATCACTCATCCACATCTTCCCCAGCATTCCACGTTAATCCCTCCACAGCTGAGCTAGCAAAACAATGTTTTCATCTCAGCAGTGAATCAAATACCTTGCCCAGGATTTGAGCCAGCAGCCTTTTGGAGAAGTGAGACCTCTTTCATATCATCACTTATCATCCCACAGCAGTCTCACCAACTCACAGCTTTTCTCTCTACACACCACCGCGGGGAATCTGGTGTGAAAATGAGACACACTATGTCACTGTATTATCTTCTTTGTCTCCCCCTACGGTGACAAAGACTAAACAAACTTATAGTTATTTTCTTCAAATGTTTGGGAAAATATAATCCATTTCCTAACAGTTTCCCTCGCTGCACTCCAAAGGCTGGCCCTAAATCTCCTCTCGCTCTCATCTCTTGCCATCCAGCACTGAACCATTCTCTTTGCGCCCTCTTCTACTTTTCATCGCCATCAAAAGAAGGATGGGAGAGTTACTCTGTCAGCAGCAGGGGGGATGGAGAGCTAGCAGAAAATAGAAAAATAAAAAGCTGGAGCGGCTGGACTGGAAGAAAAGTGGGTTAAGAGGGGCGTGATGGATGGGACTGGGAGCTTTCCTGACTCATGGCCTGCTTTCTCTGGTGACTAATGTGGTCAGTGACATCTCTCTCACTACCCCTCAGCCACCCCGCTCCATCTCTACACCCCACCTGGGATATTGGTAGCCGGCCTGCGGCGGAGTAGCACACAGAATCTCACCCCACTTACCATGTCTGGATCACCAAGTCCCAGCTTAGGCAGCATGGGTTGAGTGGTGCTGAGGTGGGGGGCTAAAACAGGCCTGTGGGGTCAACCAAAGAACGCCTCCCTGTCTTATTTACTGCTAAACCGCCAGAAGGGATGTGTGCATTGGAACGTAGTCAGATCCTGAGGGAGGACAAGATAAGAGCTGTATACTTATCACTCTCCCCGTTTATGTTTTTATAACTTCCATCAGAGGCTTTTAATGCATTTCTCTCCTATCTTTCTTTTATATGTGACCTCATTTTTGGGGTTGCTTGCATGTTTGAGTGATTGGCTGATTTGTCAGACTGACAGTGGTTTTTGGTACGATACGATATTAGCTAGTCCATATTATTTGCCATTAATATAATGGATTTCAAGGCTTTAATTGTTGTCTACCATTGCATTCATTTTGTTTTATTTTTTTATATTGCGAATCGTAATTAAAGCTGGGCGATATGGTGAAGATCAAATATCATGATATTTTTGACCAAATACCTGGATATCGATATTGTGACGATTATTGTAAGATTTACTCTTGGTGCTTTTACAAAATGTTTACACAATGAGATTTTTTAATAAATCATCATCAGTAATGTAGACATAATGACTAAGTGGTTAAAAGCAATTAATAGAACAGCTAGAATAGGCTGGTGAGTTCAGAAAATGACATCACTTTACTGTAATGCAGCTTTTAAAACCAGGAGAAGACAACACTTATGCCATATTACGATATCCAAAATCTAAGACAATATCTAGTCTCATATCACAATAAATATAATATCAATATATTGCCCAGTCCTAATCTTAAAAAGCAATAATGTTGTTAAAGTAATTAGTAAGTCTGATTTCTTCCGGTATGTCTTTTGGTTTAACATGCAGTCCATTGTCAGGACAATAAACTACACAAATTGACAATTACCTTAACATAGCTACAGATATTGTGACATATAGTAATGGTGTAAGGTCTTCTGATTATTATCATATCTCTTTTCTTTTGTGGAATTTCTTTCAGCAAGAAGCATGTTAGACTTTTGTCTCAGAGACAGATTTTAGGTTAACAAGCGAGGGACTCGCGTGCATATGATGGAGGTCACCTTTGCTGCTGCAGCAGCCTTTAAACATATCAGGTGTTGAGAGGAATTGATTTTCTGAGGACTGTTGTTGCAGAGTCCAATATGGCTTGGTAAAAGTACAGTGGCATTCAACTGTATAATCTCCTGACTTTGTGTAATGAAAAATACAAACTTTAAAAAACAAAATATAGGTCAAACTCATAACCACATCAATAGTGGTTGAACAGTTGAGTGCGCATCTGAGTGTCTCATTAGCAAGTCCAGTTTGAAGTGGGAAAAGAGGCACAATACCAACCGAGCATCCATTGTCAACCATACACAGCTTCTCTCTTTGATGATACAAACCAGTTGGCCAGTGAATTGTGCCTCGCAGATGGTTGTCTAAGTGTACACAGCCACATGCGGTGCAACAACAACAACACACTCGCATATAAAGATGCACCTACACGCACACACACACACACTGAAGCCTTGCTCATTACGATGATAAGTGTCTGCTCTGCCCCTTGGTTGTTTTCATTTTATTTTCATTTCAAAGAAAACCAGGACCAGCAGCTGCCAGCTACAGATCTGAAGTGTGGTCAGATGTGTCAGTGCATATGTGAGTGTGTGTGGGTGTGTGTATGAGCTGCACTAGACTTTGCCTTTGCCCTTTCCAGCTATCAATTTTGAGAAGTGTGTGTATGTGTGCGTGCGTGCAGAGACTCTTTGATGGAAGATGATACGGTCAGGCTGGCCTTTTGAGTAGCCAGCTTATCTGGTACAATCTGACTCAAACATATACTCGTAGACACACACAAATCTATTTCACCCAGTGGTGAATATTTCAAAAGGACAGGGTTTAGCCTGCCCTCTGAACTTGTGTGCCACACATCTGAAATCTGCTTGGTAACCACACCCATCACAATTTAGGACATAAAATAGGATGACAGATTCAGAATTTGCGGAAAATTGCATTTTAAATGTTTTGAGTTATGTGTAAATGGAGATACAGAATCATGGATTTCCCCCTGGACAGGGTTGAGTCTCTTTCCAGCTTTTACTGTCTCAATGGATTATTCAGAGGATCAAATGTGAGTCATGCAAGGATTTCAAGAGTTAAGCACATGGATGATTATTCTCTTCCTCCTTAAAACGGGCCAAGGAGGGCGCACTCCTTTAGTGCACAGTTAATGCACTCATTTTATGCTTCTCACTAAACAGCTTTTCAGAAAGACGCAGGAAGCTCTGGAGCCCCATCACGTGTTTTTTGGACTGTCCCCATCCACAGGTGGGGAACACAGTTTGAGCTGAGATCCGGACATTGTTGTGTTTACGTCTGTGTGTGTGTGTGTGTGTGTGTGTGTGTGTGTGTGATTGTGGCCATCTGATATAATCTCACACCTCAGCGTGTGCTTGGCCTGACCTGGAGTACTGGCAAAAGGACAGGCATCTCAAAATATGCTTATTCTCTCCCTCACACTCCCTTCCCCCTTGTCACACTCACTCACATGCGCTCACACGTAAAAAACCTAATCAAAAAGAGGTAACAGTTCAAATCTCTAGCCATGCATAGCTGACTTTTCCAGAGGCACCTTTATACCTTTGACCCCATGCAACCTTAATATAGATTCAAGATTCAAGATGTTTATTGTCACGCCGGTTATACAAGTACAACCGTCTGAAATGCTTTTTGCTGGGAAGCTCCATTAAAGATAATAAGTTATATTATGATTACAAAAGGAAATACTTTGTACAAGGCTTATTAATCTTTAAGATCACCAGCAGAAGTGCTGCCAGACCACTGATGTGCTGAACTTTGTCCCTACATGGTTAAATCAACAAATTAGTTTGCCATGTTTCCAGTAACATTGTGAATAATCCCAGAGGGGCATATCAAATATCCAAGCATGTATAGGCTACTCATATAAATGTAAAAAAAATAAAGAGTATTTAGGTCACATTACAATCACTCTCCTACAATGTGCATTATCTGATCTATACCATCTCACATGACCATATAAATCCCTTTAAGCAGTTAATGAGATTGACTGAAGGCACAAAACTGTAACCTGTAAGCTTATCCTGGCATTGCTAGGCTTCTAAAGGGTGAGAGTATATAAGAGGAAAGCAAGTCTTCCCAGCTTATAGCCCACTAATCATCTAATCTGTTGCCCATTGCCTCTGCAACAGGCCCTATATATACAGTATATAACAACAACAAAGCCCGTGTTTGATGCTATGCTCCTCTTTATTACTGATCACCTGCTTATTAATTGCATTAATTAGAATATCAGTCCATTGGTGCTATCATTGCCCCTGTGCAGAAATTGAGCAATTAGAAAGGAATCAGAGCACTTACCGCTTTACAGCAAAGGAGCAGCGAAGGCAAAGGTGTTGGGGGGTCGGGAGTCAAATGATGGTTTGCTTCTGTCGTATCTGTAAGAAGCTCATCGTTTGGGTTTTATGTTTTTTGCTGTGCTGGATGTTTTTCTCCTGCTCTCAGTGCTGCTGGTCACACGGCATCCAAGGCGCGGTGGTGAGAGACGCGCTGCTGTGGAGAGAGAGGAGAGGAGAGTTGAGGAGGAGAGGAGGAGGGAGGAGAGATGATGAGATGAGGCATGGTTGATTTCAGCAGCATGGCAAACAGCGACCACGTGTGGCCTTGTGAGGGACGCGTGAATAAACACTGTAGATGTATTAGTGATGGGAATTCAGGCTCTTTTAAGTGAGCCACATCATTTGGCTCAGCTCACCAAGACGAGCCGGCTCTTTCGGCTCCCAAACGGCTCTTCATTTTACCACCAGCCAAATGTAGCGCTGTTTTGCCCTTTCATTAGTATGTGTGCACATATATCACTTAAATTATTCAATTTAATTATACTAAACCTTATAATTTCCAGAATAAAGTAATTTTACATGCTGCTTCGTTTCCGACTGTCACTCATCTTGTCTGCTATTCGTGCACCGCAACGCACCTCAGCGCACCGCACGGCATCGCATCGCATCGCACCGCAACGCAACGCAACGCAACGCAACGCAACGCAACGCACTCTTTCTCTCCTCCTCTCCCTCCTGCTCTGTACCTGTAGACCGTCAGCGCACCCCAACCCCTCCCTGCTTGATGGTATGATCCTTGTCTGTCATCACCTGATTGGTCGCACGGACGTCAATAACACAACCTTCAGTCACAGTCAGTGCATGGAGTGCCCGTGGCGCGGAGAAGATCATCCTGTCATACTGCCTTGAATTAATTAAAAAAATAAAACGGCTCTCGGACGGGAGGCGGCTCTTATCGTTCACTTAAAAGAGCCGGCTTTTTGAACAGGCTCGTTCGTAACGACACATCACTAGTTCATCATGGCCTGATTAACCCTTTTGTGATAGCTTAGTTAGGTTAACACTTTTAATTGGAAAAATGGTGTAGCTTAAATATGTGAAAGGCAGCATATTCAATCTTTAATGGGGTGTTAAAGATGTAATTTTGTAAAAATTGTACACTTTATTCACCTATTTTTGCTGAGAGTTAGCAAAGATGAGATTGATGTCCCTCAGGGAGTGGATAAAGAGGCAAAAAACAGAGCTAAAAGAGAGTGAATATTATTGGACTTACATTCGCCATGCAACGTTAGCCAGAAACACCACATCAAATGAATGTTTTTTCTCCATATTAACTGCTGGATGTGTAGCCTAACTGTTGACTACATTAGTTTGCTAACAAGTTAACAATCAAAAAGTATAGAAGCAAACAGATGAATCGCTGTGAATATATGTATGTATATATATATATATATATATATTTTAATTGGAAGAACATTGCAAGGCATAGAAAATTACAGAGCAAATAATTGGTCTTCTAATTTTCATCCATTTTTCCTTCCCACCCCCGACAAATAAAGGAAGTAACCAATATAACATTAAATGTGATAAGACTTAAGGCAGTAATGACACCAAAATTAGAAATACACTAGACACATGAAATAATAAAACACATACAATATTTACATATCCCAAAAAAAAGATAATAATAATAAAAATAATAATAATAATAATAATAAATAATAGATATTAAAAAACAAAACAAAACATAACAACGTCAATCCAACAAAACAAATAAGGAGGCTCAGTCGTCACAGCCAGGCAAGGAGGTCAGAGATTCAATATGGTTTAGAAGAGGTTTCCAAGTCTTTTCAAAAAACATATTGGGCTGAAGGGGCACTCCGAACAAAGCCAAGAGAGGGCCAGGGATAATAGCAGTATTATATGCCACATTAAGTGTTTTGAAGATCTCAGACCAGAATGTATTGAGCTTCGGGCAGGACCAGAACATGTGAGTGTGGTCGGCTGGAGATTGTCGGTCGTGTTACATGAGTCTCTTAAATTTGGATACATCTTAGATAGCCCCGCATTTGTATAATCGACTCTGTTCACGATTTTACATTGTAACAGGCTGTGCCTTGCACAGATTGAGGAAGATTTATTATGTTTATAACATTTTATTGTTCAGCACAGGCCATTTCGGTAGAATATGCCAATGGAATAAAAATAATTTTGTTTGAAATTGTATGTCACTTTTTAGTTGGACGTTTTACTGGCGTCCGGTAGTCGCTTTCACTCCAAAATGGCAGAAGCATAGCTTTTCTGTGCCGGGCGTTGATATTGCAATGGAACAAACAATTGACTTTCACTTCTCTGCAATATATGCGTTCTTTGATACAACTTGCTAGCGCTTATTGGCTGTTGGCAAACCAGCTTACAGGTCCATTACCGCCACCTACTGGACGGAGTGTGGAGCAGTATTGGCAGGAAAATAAATAAATGGCCAAGTGGCCAAAAAACAGACACATATTTCAAGGTCCATTATTAATATTAATTGTATCTCGTATGTTTATTCTGTGTCTTGCTGTTAGTCAAATCACCCCAAACCAACTGACACACAAAGGGTCCTACAACAGTTGTGTCAATCCAGCCTTTAGTGCCGGCCTACACTTAGTGCCAGCCAACTGATAATTAGCATACACTAATGGACTTCTAAAGTTGTACAATTGGCTCTGTTTATAAGCAGGCCTAAAGCTATTTTATCCAACAATCTTATCATGGTCTGTGTCTTATAGAGCCAATGCCTGCGGGCATAGCATTTACCAGTTCTGAAGACAGACTCTAACACACTGGATCATTTCACAGATTGGGTTAGGGTTTTTTTTTTAGCCCGCTGCAGGAGTGAAAATTTTGTCAGTTCCAACCGAGATAGCTGCTCAGCAAACTTGGGCTTGGGTTGATACAGTAGCCTATTTAGGTTCATCACTTTATGTGTAGGATGAATACCATTTTTTGGGCTTCGAGACTTTGGTGAGAAATGTTCGAAGGTATTCAAAGCTCCAGTACAGCGCCGCTGCTGCACTACTGTACACACACGCACTTCTACATATAACAAACAGCGATATCCCTCTGAGAATAACTAATAATAGTTATTGAATATGAATAATGTTGTGGGATTATTCCTTATTTCATAAGATATTTGGGGATTTATACATTATTATAACATTCTTATATATAAAAACAAAACAAAACAAAACAAAGCATTTGAATACTGATTTGGAGGTTGATTACCATGGCAACGGTCGAAGCTTCGAAGCATTCGGTCAGCTCTGTAGGATATGCCATTTTTTAATGAGAAAAGTCATTCATCACATCACAATATTGATGTCAAAAGTTACAATATTGTTGCTTGGTCTGCACTGCATCACCACATCAAATATGTAACTTTGAAGAACAAATAAAAGCAGACATGATGTTCCCTGAAAAATAGCCTATTCATATTTTGTATTACAGTTTTTCTTACATTTCGTATAGTTCTTGAATCATCCTCAACATTTGCAAAACATTAAGTGCATTTCTCGAAACAATTTGTACAAATGAAACAGCAGAAAGTTTGCATGAATGTACCAAAGCATTTGCAGTTTGTTCAAGATAATGCGAAAAAGCTTTTATGATGTGCACAAGCGACTAGAAGATGTGGAGGTTGAACAAGCAGTTTTGAGAATTTCAATTCTGATCTGAGAAATGGACCTGAGAAAAACTGTAAATACAACATGCAAGACGCTGTCTTTTGCAGTTTGATGCAGAACACAGATGCATACAGGGAGCTTTTGCAGCACCGCCTGCATACACAGATGACATTAAAGGGGACATATTATAAAAAAGTGAGATTTTCATGTTTTTTTATTATAAAGCAGGCTTAAGTCCTATATAAATACAGTGAAAGTATCGAAACGCTCAATCCACAGGGAACTACACACAGCCCGTATTCAGAAACTCTGCATTGCTGTCAGGATTTCTGTCCATTTGTGATGTCACAAATATGCAATATTTAGACCCTTTACGCAGTTTTAAACATAAACATTTTAAATGTGTCCCACTTTATTCCTGGTTGCAGTGTATGTGAATGTCATCAACTGACGAAAGGAAGATACGCATGGACCCAAGCTGTTGCCTAGCAACGCAATCCTATTGCAAGTTCGTTGCAATTCTGTCAAAATGCGCTAAAATGGAGCGTTTAAGACAGAGGGTAAATACAGGCATATTCAGGCTGACAGTATGAGGAAAATAAAGTTTTTTTTAACATTACAGCATGTAAACATGTTCTTGTAGAAACACAAAATCCAAGTATGAACCTGAAAATGAGCACGATACGGGACCTTTAATGTAATGTAGCATCATTTTCAGTTCAGATGATTCAGGCCTCGCCCACTCTGGTCTCAAATACAGTACTCTTTACTGACTGTATTTACTCACTACAGTGTGCTATTACTGTCAGTGTGTTAGAAGAGCGTGGATCCTAATATGAACCCATAAACATCTGCAGCACAGAAACCCGGGTCCACATGAAATATGTGCCACTCAGTCGTCCATGCGGCAAGCCACTCAAATAGGCATAAATCACAGGCCTTGGATCAATGGCCTGTTTCCCATAGGCGAACCGCCGTGGCACAACACAATCAATTCTTGTTCTCCGCTGCAACAGTAAGGAGGGTCGACTGGAATCAGCCCCCATCAAACATTAATACCAGCACTGAATCCCAATCAACTCATTGGCATTCTGTATATAGAGGGGATTCAAGCGGTGGTGGTGGTGGTGGTGGTGGTAGGAGCATCTGTTGCTGTCATCAGCTGATGTAGTGACCGCGATGGCTGGGTAATAGCAATGAGCACAATGTGCATTTAGGTATGTCGTAAAAAAATGCTGATCTGGAGAAGCCAGCAAGGGAGGAGGAGTTTTAATAGCTGCAGGCAGAAGTCATAATTCAAAGGATTGATCTGTTCAGAGTGCCGACATACATACACGGCTGCAGTATACGGTCTAAACAGGGAATTAACAAGACAGACAGCCCCTATGGCCCCTGTGGAAAAGTGTGTTAAATGCACTGGAGAGAGCACCGTATACAGTCTGGTCCATGTTGCTGGAGTCAGGTCACGGTCAATTGAATTACAGCACACATCGTGGTCATGTGACCGGGTTTGTGTAAGCTACGACTTCACAGGAGGGTGGGGCAGGTTGGGGATTAAAGGAGGAGGAGAACAGTGTGTACAGTACATGACAGGTATATGTGTGTATTTATCTCAACTCAAAAGGAAATGACTGCATTCATACATCATATTAAACACATGTCAAATGAGTGAAATGTAATCATTTCTTTAGTTGCACCGTCTTAATGTACTAATGTGTGCGCAGGCATCCACACATTCATCCCTCATCTTTAATATTGCTCTGATCCAGCTCTATGCAGCTCATGCATACATTACATAAACACAGTCAAGCTGGCAAAGTGATGCCGCAGCAGTTCAGTGATTAAATCTACTTTAATTAGCTGTTGGGGAAACAAGGATTCACAAATGCCTATATTTCTCAGTTAGATGTATTTAAGAGTCACCGGGGTGGCGATTTAAACAAGCTTCACTGAAACAAGCGTGCTTTTTCATAAGAAAATCTCTTTTTCGTTCATTAATGTGGTGAATTATTAATGCATTATCTGCGAGTAGGGGGGTGGGTGAGAGGTTACTGCTGACAGACTGAGAAGTAGGAGGGAAAATGACTCTGTTGCTGGCGGATAATGCTGTGTTGCCTTTTATATACATAAAATTGTATTACTTATATGCACAATGCCTTTAAACTAGCCATGAGATATTGACTTGGGATGATTTCACACACACAGGAGGCAGCTCCGGCACAGCTTCACCTCTTGCCGATATCACAAACTCCCTGTCAGCTGAAAATATGCTCCAGTCAGCAGCAGAGCCGTACAGTAGCCCCTATAGCAGCAGAATAGCTTATTGCTGTCTCTTTGTCGCTGTATATTCCTCTACTTGTGGTCCCACCGGGTGTTCAACACCTAATGAATACGTATTGAATAGCTTGCTCACTCACTGTCAGCCGTGCACTACCACACTTCCCTCTCTTTTAGTGGATGCAGGTCTGCAAGCTGGTGTAGATGGATGGTTTTAGACTGATGGGGTAGTTGTTACAATAGTGTCACATTACCATGTGAGTAAAAGCATAAACAGAGAGAGAGTAATACCCAGTCTGAGACAACAAACTATCTCTTCTTTTCAAGTTAATTCCAAAGTTACACAGTTATTTACACTTGCTTATTGTCAGTTTGTGTCTCACTAAAACATTAAAAAGTAAATTGATTTTTAAGCTTGTTTTCAGACGCCCTCTCCTGGTCGAGTTGTGCAATTACAACTTTTATAAATGCAGTAAGATTACAGAATATCAATCCAGCCCGTTCCATTTCAATTCATTCCCGGGGCGTCAAATACAGATGTTTTGTCACGGCCGTCGGCACCCTTCCACAGAGGATGAACCACAATGTAAACCCATCCGAGGCAACAGTAAACGCACAGGGAAGGTGCTGTGTTTTAGAGTGCGAAAATAGACACAGGGCGGTCGGGAGGGGTAGTGGATGGGTCCAACAAGCACAGGGCTTTCATCCAGAAGACCACTGTTCATATCCGGTGCATTATGTTTCACTTTCACTTTACAATCAGCTGATCGTTTCTGTCCCGTGTTCACGTCGAGTCACATTTTCACTGTAAAAACGTACTCATTTTAAGCACAACCATGTTGTTTTTTTCCTAAACCTAACTAAATGGTTTTGTTGCCTAATCCTAAGCAAGTGTTTTTATTTTATTCACAACATTAAGCACGTGTTTACTGCGCACAAAAAGTGACGCAGAGGGGTTGTTAAGTATGTGATTAGTGTGACGGAAAAAAGTGACGCCGAGGGGTCTGACGAAGCGTCAGTATGTGACTATTTGGGATGAGTGTTGATCAATCAGAAGATATTCTATTATTCTACCATGAAGCATTCGGTGAAATACATTTCTAGGTAAGAGGACATAATTGTTGGAGGAGTTTTTGTGCAGTTAAAAGTTTCCAACCAAGTTCAATTCATCCATCCATCCATTATCTGTAACTGCTTATCCTACCCAGACTATCGCAGTGCTGACACATAGAGACAGACAACCATTCACGCTCATTCACACCTACGGGCAATTTAGAGTCAACAATAAGCCTAACCTGCATGTCTTTGGACTGTGGGAGGAAACCGGAGAACCCCGGAGAAAACCCACGCTAACACGGGGAGAACATGCCATCTCCACACAGAAGGACCCCAAGCCGGGTTTGAACCTACGAACCTCTTGCTGTGCTGCAAGTCATGTTTTCATTTTTTGTTGTTGTTGTTGTAATATAGATTACATTCGATTGCATAATCATATAAATAAACCTTCAGAGACACTGCTCATCAACTGATCACTTTACTGTCAGCATCTCAACAAAAGGTAAAATTGGCAAATTCAGAACAATACTGAAAGACATTCAATCATTTGAGAAAATAGCGCTATATATGACAAGAGACATCATCTAAAAATACGCACTGTGTATTGTATAACTGAACATCAAGCATGCTTTGCATTTACACAAAATCTTAAATGGAACCAAAGTGAGTTTTTCATCGATATGAAGTATTTAAACATTATCTTAAAAATGAGTATAGTGACTTTGGTTTAAACAGAAGCACTGGAAGGAGTAAATCTTTACCGTGTATAAATTATCTCTTTATTTCGAAAATGGTGTGAACTTTTCCTCCAGTATCATACCACCAGCATGTCAGCTGGGGGAGGCTTTAAAGGAATCTGGCCTAGAGTGAACCTCTTAGCCTTGAACTGATTCAGTTCCTCTGGAGTCATATCGCTCTGCTGCGAAAACAGACTGTCCGATGCCCCGCCGGCAGACCCGGCTCCTGCTGCAGGTGGAGCGGCGGTCGTCGCAAACCCTCCACTTGCCTGTCCAAACATACCGCCGCTTCCTGCTGCAGCCGGTGCTCCGGTGCCGAAACCGCTCCCGAATCCTCCGCCGGTGTCTGGTGTCGAGGAGAAACTGAACCCCGATGCAGAGCCAAATCCTGAAGCGGCTGCTGGCTTGTTGGTGGCCGGATCAGCAAAGGAGAAAGAAGAAACAGAAGAAGGGGAGGAACCGAACCCAGAAGGAGGTTGTGTCGGAGCCGCTAAGGCACTGCCAAAACCTGAGGAGGTGGAGGACGGTGCCGGTGGGGAACCAAATCCACCACTAGGAGCAGCAAAGCTGAAAGTGCCGGCCTGGGCTGGTGCTGGGGCTCCAAAGCCTACATGGTCAGAAAGATTTAGATTTAAGACACGAGCCATGGCTAGTATGGATTTGATTATTCAGACAGGACATTGTAGTAAAAGCATCTGCTCAAGCACTGTATTCATAAGAAATGAGAGATACTTTAACCCCCTGAGACCCACGTAGACCAGTTTTTGTCTTTTTTAGGTGGGTACAGGGGGTCTTTAGAGGGAGATAGCAGGTCAACAGTAGATGTCAAATAGAAGTGGTGTATATCGTCTGAAAACTGGGAACCTGAAGATTAATTTGAACTGCTCAGAAACCATGTTATTGTCAATATATCAAGGAAAGACATCCATCCTCTGAATGTCCTAGGTCCCTAGTTTGTAGTTGTAAAGTTTCATAATGCTGTGATTATCCTAGAGGTCACCATAGGTCATTTTATACAGTGAGGTCAAGTTTCAAAAGATGGTCTCACTACAATGAAACGGCTACTATGGGGACTAACATTATCACACATGAATACAATTGGTCAAAAGGTAACAAAATCCACCTACAAGCGTCTCTAAAGCTCACTATTTAACACATATCTAATATATAATATAATATATATGCTTCAATCCTCTACTGTTACAATAAATAAAACGTCTTCACCTTTGCTTTCCAAGCTGGATGTAGAGGATCCAAATCCAGTCGCTGTAGCTGAACCAAAGCCACCTGAAGATGCCTGAGGTGCTGGGCTGTTTATCTCTGCAAGCTGCAACGGAAAGTAAATATCAAAACATGTTTACTGTATTTTTTTTTTTTTAAATCCTTCACAAAAATAGATGGGAGTACTGTTACAGTAACTGTGTGTGTATGTGTGTCTCACCAAAGCTGCGCGGGTGGCTGGATTCATAACCTTCAGTTCCTGGACTCTGCTTCTCCACTGGTTGAGCAACTGATTGATACCATTAACCTAAACACATGAAACACAGGAGTTTCTTAATGAAGAAAGGAGGTTATACGTTTCACAATTCACAATTCCCGCATCTATAAAACCCTCTTACACATTTTAGACAACACACATGACTAATTCAAGATCTAACATTAAGACATCACCTCTCATCTTTACTGAGAGGAATATTTGTATCCATGCAGAAGAGCCTCTTCAGAAATACATAGAAGAAGGTACCCTCTTGAAGACAAATATCAGGAATGACATTAATGCGTGACACTACACTTACATAGCTCTGCAGATCTCCTGAAGCTCTCGTGGAGTAATACTCCAGCCTGAGCTCTTCTGGAGAGAGATCGGAGAAACCTGTCGACAAGAAATATCCAACATGATCATGTCTAGTGTCTACAGATAACAACAGAAATCATGTATTTAAATGTGTATTTGATACAGACCAGATAGAGGTGACTTGTGGTTAGAATAGCATGAGAAGCCCCACTGCCCTGAACTCTCCCAACTCTCCATGTCCACCTGAATGATCTCCCTGAGTGACCATGAGACAGACATCACATGAATTAATTCCTTATGACGACATTTGTTTTAATGCTGCACAACTTTTTAAAAGAACAAGCAGACTCACACTTTTTTGTCATCCGTGTCTTCCTCACCAGCTGGCACCTGCTGTCCTCCTCTTCCTCCCCTGTCAAAGGTACTGGGAGTAGCAGGCGTTGAAAATCTGTTTTGACCGGAGAAGCTGTATTCGGAGCTCTTCACGTTCTCTCTTCTCCCTCCACCTCCTCCTCCTCCTCCTCCACCTCCTCGGCCCCAGTCATTCCCTCCTCCTCGGCCCCAGTCATTTCCACCTCCTCCTCCTCCTCCTGCTCCTGCTCTACCCCAGTCAGCTCCTCCGCTGCCTCCTCCTCCTCCTCCTCCTCTACCCCAGTCAGCTCCTCCGCTGCCTCCTCCTCCTCCTCCTGCTGCTCTACCCCAGTCAGCTCCTCCGCTTCCTCCTCCTCCTCGACCCCACTCCTCAGTTCCATGAGAGGAGAAAGATGAAGGCTGGATATAGCCTCCTTTTTGCTGGGAAGGATTCACCCAAACTCTGTTTCCAAACCCTGAAACAAACATGCACACCAATACCGGTTAATGATGAGAGAAGAAAGGGCTGATGTTAAACCATTACAATCATCAGGGTCCGGGGGCGGCAGCCCATTATGAGAAGGGATGACCCGCAGTGGAAGGTCTGGGGGCAGCCCAAGGCAATGACACCCATGAGAAAAAGATAAGACAAATAAATACAAGAAGGAAAGGAGAAAAGATGAAAGTATTAAAATAAGATAAGATAAGATAAGATATTCCTTTATTAGTCCGGCAGTGGGGGAATTTGCAGTGTACAGCAGCAAAGGGGAAGCAAAAAACAAGATGCATCAGCTAACACAGTAAAAAAAAAGAAACAAAATATGAACCATTTAAATAGAAGGAAGTATAAAAAAAGGAGCAGTATATACAGTATTGATAATAAATAGACTATTAACAAAATTGCACAAGTGGAAAATTATATTGCACAGTGAGAATTGATGAAATTGCACCTGAAAATATCAGGTTATTGTCAGTATTTGGTGTGTAAGTGGTCTACTGGGAGCAGTGCTGGTTGTGGAGTCTGACAGCTGCAGGAAGAAAGGACCTGCTAAAGCGCTCCTTCACACACTTGATATGGTATTTTAATGCAGGGTAATACAAATACAAACATAAGATCATGGACTGACTGTAAAAAGTGTGGTTTCCGATCGGAGTGACTGCTGACTGAACAAATAAGGCACAGGATTAATGAAACCTGGTTGTTAGCCCGGGCTGGAGCAGGCTAGCTGCACAGGATGAATCTCCATGGAAACTGATGTGCCTCTGTTTTCATGGCAACGAGTCAAGGCTAAACTGAGCAGGATAACTGGCAGCTTTAATCCTCATATCTAGGTTTTGTGGAACAGGCCTCAGCTTCATGAACATATTGACACGTTTTAAGGTTAGCTAGCTAATATATTAGTTACCTCCTCCTCCTCCTCCTCCTCTGGGCTGCTGCTGAGCAGAGGAACGGCTGTAGTTGTTGTTGTATCCTCCACCTCCTCCTCTACTTCCTCCCGTCGGGTGTTCATTCCAACATTTGTCTCCGTACCGACAGCGGCCCTGGAGGAAGAAGTTGCACACTGTCATGTCTACACGGTGCTGGTTGTGTCAGATGAAGCGTTTCTTCTCTGAGTATCGCTCCGTCGCGCTTCGCAATGTTTTCGTGCGACTCACTATCTGGTGTCGCAGGAGATTTACGTCATTGCTCACTGTTTTTTTTCCCATAGTGACGAACAGCGACACCACGTGGTCGTTTGTTGTTTTGTTTTAGTTTTTCTTTTCATTGAAGAAAATTCATTTACAAACATTAAGGCATTGTAATCTAAACTCAATACTTCTAACATACAAGGCACAATTGGATAGGAATGATAAAAACATATATATAATAACAAAAATAAAAGAGGGTAGAAAATAATTAAAGGAACAAAAAAATAAATGCATAAATAAATAAATAATAATAAGACTGCACTCTTCCATTGTAGCTCTAGGAGTCATCATCATATAAAGGATAGGAAAGATAACTTAAATTATAAAAAAATAATATAATAACAAAAATAAAAGAGGGTAGAAAATAATTAAAGGAACAAAAAAAGAAATGCATAAATAAATAAATAGATAATAATAAGACTGCACTCTTCAATTGTAGCTCTAGGAGTCATCATCATATAAAGGATAGGAAAGATAACTTAAATTATAAAAAATAATATAATAACAAAAATAAAAGAGGGTAGAAAATAACTAAAGGAACAAAAAAAGAAATGCATAAATAAATAAATAAATAATAATAAGACTGCACTCTTCCATAGTAGCTCTAGGAGTCATCATCATATAAAGGATAGGAAAGATAACTTAAATTATAAAAAATAATATAATAACAAATATAAAAGAGGGTAGAAAATAATTAAAGGAACAAAAAAAGAAATGCATAAATACATAAATAAATAATAATAAGACTGCACTCTTCCATAGTAGCTCTAGGAGTCATCATCATATAAAGGATAGAAAAGATAACTTAAATTATAAAAAATAATATAATGACAAAAATAAAAGAGAGTAGAAAATAATTAAAGGAACAAAAAAATAAATGTATAAATAAATAAATAATAATAAGACTGCACTCTTCCATAGTAGCTCTAGGGGTCATCATCATATATGTTCAGTTCTTCATAAGCTCTGAGGAGAGACTTTGCATGTTGTCCTTTCATTAGTCTTAAAGCACTGAGATGATTGTCCACAAGGTCCCTTTTGAAAAAGGTAAATAGGGGTTTCTTTTTTCCTCCATTTGGATGCATGGATGAAAAAAATTGCCAGCAGTATCAGATTGTTCAATATCAAGTCACTCTTAATTTCCTTCATGTTAATACCAAACACAATATTTTCTCTTGTGAGAGGGGTAAGTAGTTGGATTTTGGTTGATAGCCAGTCCTGCAAATCTTAATATAATATAAATACATAACTCAAGTAAAGACATGAAAATGGGAGCACAACTCACCGTTTCACTAGCCTTTTTGTTTTTTGCTGAAGTCTTAATATGTAGTTCCATTTCTTTCTTGAAAAGTACAGGTTTAACTCTCACACATTTATATTTATGAATGTAAAAATATGCGACAATGATAACGGGATTGATAAGAAAATACTCTCTCTCATATATTATAAAAAATATATAAAAAAACAACAACTAAAAAATCAAGTAAAAGTTCAAAGTCACAGATAATATTTTTCAAGATAAACCTACAAATATCTTGCCACAGTTTATGTGGAGGTGTACATTTCCAGAACAGATGGATAATAGTTTCAGTACGTGTTTTTCACACAAGGCACAATTTAAAACAATATATATTTTTTAATTTAACAATAAAGCTCCTTTGACCATAATGTTTTCAGGAACAGGGATTTAGTTACATCAGATCATAAATGTATCAAAGGTCATACTTCACACCGCAGACGATACAAAATGTGGCAGCGTATACATCAGGTACTTTTTGTATTTGCATCCAGTCCAAGACTTCTCTATTTTATCAAGAAGGGGAAAGATATCTTAAAATAGGCTTAGTACTAGGCAGTACTGACGTGTTTGAGCATAAAGATCCTGCATGCCCACACGTGTTTGCAATTATTCTGGCTGACTAGACTCACACTCAACTGTGAGATTTCCAACACATTTTTTAATTAATCACATTTTTCCAAACCAAGGGCCCCTATGGGGGTCTGAGGCAGTGGGAGAGTTGCCCTCTTCGCCTGGTTGGTAATCCAGCCTTGCTGGCTAAAGTGTACCAAATGAACGAATACCGGAAAAATTAACTGGTACCTGAGTGCATAAACTAAGAATAAAATAGTGTGAGTTGTCCCACCCTAACAGGTGCAGCAACAGCGAATCTCTCATGGTCTGTGAACACATACACACACTGAACTGAGAAAAGGACTAATCAGCCGTAAGGGAAAACACCGTTATGGGTGTACAATGTATAAGCATAGTGCATACACACCCTTGTACAGAGGTGAGTATGGTATGTCTGGTATATAGCCTATCATAAAAATAAACTCTCTCAGACTTGTTGCTCATTACTAATTGAATCTAATTTCACATTATGCATGACAATGGATATGTTGAAAATATCAGACAAAAGCTGTTGGGGATCTTAGTCATAACAATATAAATCTTAAAAAATAAGAAAGATTTTCCAAGAAAAATAAAATTAAAGTTTAATAGTTTGTAGCTTTTCCACACAGATTACAGGGATGGATCTCAAAAGTAAACATTCTCTGTAAATACTTCCAAGAAAAATTAATACAATTCTTAATTTTGCATCACATTTCTTCATCTTTGGGAAATACTGTTCATGCAATATAAAACACTTTATTTGCCATTTCTGTAAGACAAAATGATACACTTCAATAGAACAATGACACAGACAGAGACCTAAATGTAAAGATTTTTCAAAATGTATTAGAATAAAGTAAACATGTTTTTTTTTCCAATGAACAATAAATTAGAGTGTTAATGGACAAATGGCTTCATAAAACTTTGAAATATGAAATATGAAAACATCAATACGGCATTTTAATATAATGTAGTTTTTTGGTATCTAAAGACAGTATTTCAGGGAATGTTAAATATAAAGTTTTCTTGATAAATAAAATAGCTTCATAGAAAATCCGGAGGAGCAGAAGCAGCAATACAATGAAGTCTCATCAATAAAAAATAGGCATGCAACACTGTTTTCAGCATACTGTATAAATTAATAAATGTTTTCAATTTTCTTGTTAATTGAAAAACTGTGAGCGTTTTTTTAGTTTAATCCCAAAGGTATTTTTAGTAGATCCAGTGAATCTGGGGGTCACTGAATTATCTCGACCCATTGATGAACAAGATGTTTTTATAGTGAGCTAGAAAAGGTATAAATAAAAATAATAATACTGGATTCATACAAAGCAATAATAATTTGTACGACAAATTTATGTAAGGTGCCTGATCAAGTACAAATCTCTTTACTAGCTATAAAAGAGTGAGACACGTTGATGAACAATCTAAGAGCTGCAGGTATAAGAAATCATCATATAAAATATATATATTTCTTTTTCATACAAAAATATGAACGCTAAGTAATAAAAATATATATAGGAAAAATAATATAATAATAGTAATATCTGTATGACACTGTAAACATTTTTAAAATATAAATTAATATCGTTTATAGTGTCAACAATATTAATTTATAATTAAAAAATCAATAATAATAATATAAAGATGTTATGCTTATCTTGGTTCAAATAAACTTCACAATAAAGAAAGAAATGGAGAGAATACAATCCACGAAAAAGAAAAGAAAAGTGCACATGTAGACATTACTACTACTACTATTGCTCTTTGGACAGCAGGGACAATCCCTGTATGCTGAGACTGAGGACCAGCGGGAGGACTCCTGCTTTATTTCCTGTCTCCGTCCACAGCCTGTCGCCGTCTCGCTTCAGCGTCACACTGATGGAGCTGAGCAGCTGCTCTGCCAGCTGGAAGGCCTGGTTGTCCTGCAGGGGGACGGGGAGACACTGGACGGAGAGAGGCTCGCAGTTCTTCTTTAACCTGCACATCTGGGGAGATAGATATAGATAAATGGATGGATAGATTGATAAAAAAAAAGATAAATGGCTCTTTATTGCAAAGTCATAAGGCTTGAATCTTACTTTTCTTAAAGGAATAGTTGGACATTTTGGGCAATACGCTTATTCGCTGTCTTCCCGAGAGTGAGATGAGAAGATTAATAGTTCTTTCCGTACTGTGTACAGTATTAATCTTCTCATCTAACTCTCGACAAGAAATCAAATAAGCGTATTTCCCAAAATGTCCGACTATTCCTTTAAAACATTTTTTTTAAATCTGCCAAGCAAATGTAAATTTCAAGATAATTTTTTTTTTTAATTTTATACTTAATAATTAATTATTTAATTTAATTTTAATGATTACAAAAATTCAAATAATTGACACTTTTTGCACTGATAAAATCAAATATTATTATTATTATTTTTATTATTATTATTAATAATAATAATAATAATAATAATAATAATAATAATAAATAATGATAAATAATAACAAGTTAACTAACCAGTGTGTCGAAGGCCTCCAGAAAATCAGGACGGCTCTCGCTCAAGAGGCTCAGAGTTTCATCAGGCAACTCTACAAAAGCAATACACACAAAACACAACAAGGTTAAACTGTCAAAAACAAATTCTTGGCCTTGTTTTGCTCAAAGCACTTAAAGGGAAATGTTTACAGGCCTCTTTAGTCTGGGGTTGGCACTAACCTTCCATGGCACTGACCAACAGGTGAGCTGCATTCAGGTGGGCAGGGACACCAGACTGGCTGTCCTCAGCATCACTGTCTGTGCCGGGTCGGTCCAGTATGGCTGACAAGGATTTCCTCTGACTCTCCGACAGCTCCTCATGCTCGGCCATATCGACTGTTTCACTACTGCACAACTGCTCCAGCTAACAGAGAGGAGGGAAAATGGAGAAAATGTAAAAAAAAAAAAAAGAAAAGAGGAATGGTAGTTCAAACTAGCATAGAGGTGTCACAGACCTTTGCCTCTAGATACTGTCTTTAAATGAAATAAACTGGTTTCAGGAGACTGTGTCCTATTAGCCACATGTGCCCTGTAGAGATGAGCCCAAACCGACTCGTGGTCACCACAAACCTAGTGTATTGGTGTTGGGGTCGTGTCAGTGTATCACTCACCAAATCCTCCATATATGACAGAGCAGTTCTGTCCTTCAGAGTCTCTTGGAGGGTCTTGAACAAGGCACATCGAGTTGACTGGGGGAGCTCGGCCAGAGGAGAAAGGTCCATCTCCTGTGATCCTGTAAGAGACCGGGAGATACTGCATCAGATTTGAATTTGGCTGGTGCGAGCCTCAGTGATCCACCTTTGATATGATGGATGCACTATAGTTTGATGTGTTTAAGAGGAGGTTTTTGCTCATAACTCCAAATTAAACTTGATTTGAAATTTGAAATCCAATGTATCAACACGTCCATCCATATAATTCAACCACCAAACTTGGCATATGAATATGAATACACATATACAGTACATATACCCATGGAGTGTCAAGCTGTCTACACTACAGCGCCCGACATCCGCTTCTGCTCCTGTCATAATTACTACGGTCACTAGAAGTCGCTATCGTGTTCTTTTATAGCTTCTTTCGTTGATCTACCATGTGAATAGATGATAAAACCTACTATTGGTTGCAGCAGGGCCCTACTGACCCATATCGATGGGGCTTATAACCACATATAACACCAATTTCATAGGCTGATAACAGTCTAACTGGCTGCGCCCTGTTTGACTTTGTTTTAGTTTTTACTTTCAGTTGGGAACAACTGATATGTTAGTTTACAGCTGAATGGATGAGTTGGACAGGGTTGTACTACACTGTCATTTGGAAATCTGAGAATGGAAAGCTGACTATTTGGCAAAATTATGGTGTACGTTACTGTTAATGACAGATTAATAAATCCCACTGAGCAACATATCTTAATATTGTCTTCAAAGTTGCAATAATTTCATGTTGATATGTATTAAAGATAGTTTGCTCACAAACAAAAAGAAAAATGGAGAGTGTAAATAACCATCATAGTTATTTACCATTAATGGTTAACTGGCCAAATGTGTGAATTAATGGACACAAACCATTTTGCAGTGCACTCAAAGGTACTTTCTCCGGAACCTTCTCACCGTTGCACTTGCCGTCCACCACATTCAAGGAATCATGGGATGGCCAGGACGTAGGCGTGTCTGCCTCAATGCCTCCTATTGTACCCGGTTGTAGACATATATCTGAAAATACACACACAACAACATAGATAACACGGGTACGGTAAAATGGATGAATGCGCCCACCGGTGCACAAACATATACTAAAGACACAATCAAGACACATCTTTCAACATCAGCCTGTGGGGTGCTAAAATGATCAACTAATTGCTATTACTATTAAAGGGACTGTTTGTAACTTTTTACAGGTATAAATCTACCAGGTAGGTGTCCCATGCGCGCTTGCATATGCGCGCTCGCGTGTGGCTACACTGTTCAGACCGCTCCTCTGCCTGCTTTTCTTCACTCACACAACGCGCGCGTTCTCGCTCCACCTCACGTTCATGCGCACACACTGCAGAAGAGTTAATTTAGCTCTGAGAATATCTAATGAATGTACATTGGACGTTTGAGCAGAAATAAATCCTGCACCTCCTCCAGACCAACAGAGGTTCTCTGTGTCTTTGAAGTGACAGGGCTCCGCAGGGCTCGTCTCTGACCGGGTGCCGGTGTCTCTCTGTTCACTCCAGCTGCGGTCGGGAGACGATAACGTTTCTCTTCGTGACTCGTGACTCACACTTTCCCCCCTAGAAATTTTTTTTTTTTACCACATATCAATCCGATACACGTCACCGATAAAACTCACCATAATGTCCATTCTTTTTAATCTCCAGTTCCAGGATGCTGTACGCGATGACTGTACCAGAGGGGATCTCCAAGGAAACATCACTGTCTGACTCAATGTCGTTGCTGTCCTTCACACAAACCTGTGAATACACGTCATTTATATACACACGCACACTGTAAGAATTTTTTTTTTGTATGTTTTATTAAATTCCCGAAAACACACGACTCAACTCCACCCACACCCACCTTCACAGAGTTCGCCAGCATGCCCAGCAGCCCGAGGATCCCCTGAAAGGTGCACTGCTCCTTCTTCGTCTGGGTGACGGAGCAAGAGTTGGTGGTGAGGATCCTCTCCTTCACCACTGCCAGCACATCAGCTCGCTTCTCCAGCTGCTTCACCAACGGGTTCTGCATGTCCACCAGCCTGACGCACAGGGAAACTGTTTTTATCATTATCAGCCAGCTATGAGTGTATTCTAGGGCTGTCAAAGTTAATGCGATTAACGCAAATTCATTTAAACGCCACTAATTTCTTTAGCACATTAACACAACTTGCGATTTTTAGCTGATTGATGATTTGAGCATATTTATTATGCTAAATGCAGTACCTGTGAGGGTTTCTGGACAATATTTGTCATTGTTTTGTGTTGTTATTTGATTTCCAATAATAAATATATCCACACATTTGCATAAAACAAACATATTTGTCCATTCCCATATTGATAAGAGTATTAAATGCTTGACAAATCTCCCTTTACGGTACATTTTGAACACATAAAAAATGTGTGATTGATATGCAATTAATCACGATTAACTATACACAATCATATGATTAATCACGATTAAATATTTTAATCGATTGACAGCCCTAGTGCATTCACATTAGAAGCAGATATCCAAATCACAAGAGCCAGGACAGATCCAGTGTATTTAAGTAAGATGACACTAATGATCTCTGTGCTCTGCATGTCACTGGTCTGAGGTGTCAAATGTCTGATGTCTAACTACATTTATAGAGTATCCAGCTCATTAAAAATTAAGTCATCACCCTGTCACCTTCTGCTGACTAGTAACAACGTGCAAAAGGGAATTATTTAACACCTGAGGCTGGAGTCTCGTAACAGCTTCTTCACATCCAGTTCCTCTTTCTTCAGCTCGCCGAAGCACGACTGGAGCTTGGAAGAGCCCCGTCCCTCTAGTGAGACGCTGACGGAGCCAGCCTCGGTTTCCAGCTTCCCAGAGAGTTTGTCACTGAACGTCCCCTTGTAGGTCAGGAAGGGTTTCTCGGACACTCCTGACAAAACACGTGTGGTGTGAACATAAATATAGATGTACGTGGGGGAAAATAAAATATGACATTCATATGGCTTGAGCAATTTCTATTCATTTGGCATCATGTGCACACCTACAGTACATAGAAGGGTTATAGTCCTCTTGTCCCCACAAACTGTCTCCTTACTCTTTATTATACTTTAATTTATCCCTATCTTTCATATTGTTTTTTGCCTCTTCCTGCACTGTGTATATATTTTTTTTTTTTTTTTTTTTTTTTTTACGTTGAATGTTGTCTAAATTTGTGCAAAATAAATAAACATAAACATACCTGGACTGAGCACCTTGTCGCCTTGCAGCAGGTCGCTGAGGGTGAAATCCGTTGGCTGGTACTTGGGGCTCTGCCAGAACCAGTTGCGGTTGCGTTTGACGACCAGTGCCATGGAGACCAGTTTTTGTGAGTCGTTCACTCTGGACACGTGGATGAGGCTTCCTTCAGGGTCAATCTGGCGGAGGAAGTTGGCAGTGGCTTTGGAAAACATGGCTTCTGCTGCAGACGGCTGGACGAAGAGGAGAGAATAGAAACTAGAAAGCACAGAGAGCAAAGACAAGATCTCTGGGGCAGTGCTTTTACCCAACTACTAAACCACTAAGGGTGATTTCCATTTGCTATTCTCCCCGGTTTTCCCCTCTAGATAGTTTCGAGAAGTCCCGGAAGCCAAGAAGAGTCTGTGTGGGTGTTTATGGGTCCATGTACCCCCACACGACTCTGCAATTGGCAGTGACATATAAGGCATAAAGGAAGTCTCCTGGATATTGTCAGTGACCACAAACACAGGCGTGCACATAAACACACACCCTGGCTCGCTAATCCTACCGGCTCAGCTTTCATAGCTTAAATATTTAAAGTAATCAGGCGTGAGGAAGAGTTGTGCTGCGAGGGAAGCGAGAGAGAGAAGGAATAGAAGAAAGTTTGAGCCTGTTGGTTTGAGAAATGTTCAAACCAAAAGAACGCAGCACTGGCTGGAGGACAGAGAAAGAGGCCAGTTAGGGAGATGAATATAAAACAGGGGAGAGCTCAGACCTCCTACGTGGAGGTTTTTCCCCTGACTTAAATCAAGAACGCCATCATCTTCCCCCAAACAAACTCCTCGTGACTTGAAATGCTTTCAGTGTGTTGAGTCATTTGCTCTAAATGATTAAAGAGTTGTTGTTACGTCAGTGGGAACCTTTACCTAACCCACAAACTCCAATCCCAAAAGCTCAAATATGCTGTTTCTAAATAATTGATGTTTCTTTCTAGTGTGATCTGCACCAAGAAAACAAGAGAGACAAAAATACATAATAATAGGAATAACCTTTAACATGTGACTAAATTCTACATTCTGACTAAACATATACTTCTTCAGGTGGTTATGGTGACATAGAGTAACGATTCACCAGGGTCGGGCTATGTGTGAGCAAATGTATAGCAGTCATGTAAGGTAAATATATAATGCTTAATAATACTTTTTTTTTTTTAAAGTGTTATCAATGCTTATCTATAAAAGGTAGACTATATATAGAGTAGAAAAAAGTAAAATTTTTCATAAAAAATATTTGCCAATATAAACATTTGGTAAAGAAAAATTCAGTGATTAAAGCTGCAGTGGGTAGAAATGGAGCAAATATGATTAAAAAAAAGTTATGTTTTTAGTTATGTTTGTACGGTCACTATATCCTGACAGTGGTGCAGGAGACAGGTTATCTGAAATAAAAAAAATCATGTGCCTCTGTGTCCTCCGGTGGTCCTGATGGCATCTGCAAGATTTCTCAGACCGGAGGAAAACAACCAATCAGAGCGGAGCTGGAGTCTGCCGTCTCTGAGCAGCTGTCAATCACTCGCCAACTCCGATCAGACGGTCAAACTAGGCAGCGCTGATCAAATATGAATCAATATTCTGTTACTGTAATGCCTATTTCTCTCCTCAAATGTTTTCAGAAACATCTCGTAGTGCACTGTTTAGCTGTAAAATGAGAAAGTTTCTCTCTTACTGAAATGACCTGTGATTGGTCAAAGTCTCCCGTCACAAGCTAGATTTTTTAAAGCCTGAAAACAGAACCATGAGGAGTCGCAGAAATCTAGTTTTCTCTCAGAACACTTGTATTACAATATGCTGAAAGGTTATTATGGAATTTTTGCCCAATGATGCCAAAAATATTCTGCTTACTGCAGGTTTAAATCCCTTCAGTGGCAAATCACCACAAAGCAAACAACCCACAAAATGTATACCTTTTTTTTTTTTAAAGTATCATCAATGCTTATGTATATAAAAAGTACATATAAAAAGATATAATATAATATAAAGAAATTTCCCATAAACAGTTTTTGCCAATACAAACCGTTGGTAAAGAAAAAATAATCAGTGCACTGTAAACAATTGCTGTTAATTCACAGCAGGATTTCAACAGTATTAACCTGGTATTGCTAAAAACAGTGCTTTACTGTTAATACAAAAGAAAACCTGTTAAATTACACTCATAGGCTTTGGTTTTTTAACTGAACTATAATGCATTCTTAAAGAACAGCACTTTACTGCTGGTCAACTGTCTAAAGTATCATAAGTAACAGTTTCATGCAGTATTTCTTGAATTCTGGGACCTGATCTGCACATGTAAGGCTTGTACATTGTACATGATTGGAAAATCAGTGAATTAGCTCTGTTCTTCACTCACATGTTGTTATGGTTTGCATTCTGTGCTTGTAGCCAGCTATAGACAGACATTTGGGGAAAAGTGTCAACAAGTCTATTATAGCCTTTAATTGTATTTAGTATGACTATTCCTATGTCTGTAACCTGCTAAGTCTATTCATCTAGGCAAAAAAATTATGTTTATTAAAATGTATGTAAAAAATACAACCTAAATAGTGCATTAAAACAAATCAGTAAGATAATGTAAAAGGAAGGTGAAAAACAGCTATATAATGTATCTTTAAACAATAAATTAACTGTAAAATACTGTGAAATTAATAAAAAAAAACTGTACTTTTCCTTAACAGTACAAAGCTGTACATTTTAGCAACAGTATAATTTTAATTTTACAGCAACATAAAGGCAACCCTGCTGCCAGTTCTTTACTGTTATTTTACTGGGAAATTCTTAACAGTGTACATATAAAGTAAAAGAAATAATAATAATAAATCAGTTGTTAATGTCAGGACACTTAATGTCAGGCACTTGCACGTGTGCCAGCGCGCGCGTGTGTATTTCCCGGCAGTCCACTTATTCTAGTCTAGAGAGCTGCGCGTGCTTGCACGGTGAGATCAGCATGCGCACGAGCCTTAAGGACGCATGACTTGGATTATGAGCGTGAAATCAAAAATAAATGTAGCAGAGATCACGGAAAATCAGCTTCTGACTGGGAAATTAAACATAAATCATAAGAAAAAAAAGACCACTGGTTATCTCAAGTAGACTGGACTGAGAATAGAGTCCTGTTGTTGTTTTTCTGTCTCCCAAAAACACAGATAAATTACTCATTTATAAATGTATCTTACCTTAAATTAGTTCATAAACAACTCTATACGAGTTGGTGTATGTTCAGAGCTCCGGTCCGTCCAGTTGTCACTCCTGGAATGTCACCGATGCTGCCATGCGTAAAAGTAGACCCAAAGTGTCCAAGCGCGCAGCAAAGTAGTCTTCTGGGTGTACTTATGACACCCTTTGCAGTGTTATTACACAACTATAACAGGCTGTAAAAGGAATCACTGATAGCAGCAGTGTTCGGTCAGAGCTGTGGCTGAATGGTGGCAGAGAGGTTGACTGTATACAGTTATCCACTTCACAGAGGAGAGTACACACACACACCGCTTCCTCCTCCCACACGCCCACTGGAGAGTTAATTATGATCATATGAACTCTGGTATGTGTGTGTGTGTGTGTGTGTGTGTGTGTGTGTTCTTGTATACCTATCTTTGTGAGGACCAATTTGAGTTTTAGAACCTTCAGAATGAGGACATTTTGGCCGGTCCTCTCTTTGGGGACAGACCTTCAAAGGCCTGTTTGAGGGTTCAAACTTGGTTTTAAGGTCCAGGTTAGAATTATGTTTAGGTTAGGGTTAGTGTAAGGGTTGGGGTCATGCATTTAGCTGTGATGGTTAAGATTGGGGTAAGGGGCTAAGGAATGCATTATGTCAATAAGTGTCCTCACAAAGATAGAAGTACACGGCTGTGTGTGAGGGTGTGTGTGGGGGTGTTTCAGGACATGAGCAGACTTGCCTCTTTGGGTTTTCAAAATAAATTAAGAGTGGAAATACTTGCAAATCGTGTCATATTGGTACACTCATACCATCTTGCTGCTAAAACTGATGGTTTGTAAGTAGGACAGTAGTCGTGGTTATGCCACCAGATAGACCCACATCCTGTAATGGGAAACTCCTCTAGTGAAGGATCTGGTGAAAAGTTCAAACTTTTCTACAAATGACTAAGAAGTCCGTTCTTATTGCCAGGACGTAAAAAAACGATGCTTTGTCACAGCTGTCGGATATCAGCGCACAAGGTACCCTTTAGCTGCGGTATGAAATGCACCGGGCTTTCCATTAACCAGAATAATAAATAAACAATATTAAACGCTCAGGGGAAGTGTTGTGGTGACGTAGTTTAAAGCGCGAAAGAGACACACCAGGTGGATGGAAGGAGAGATGGATAGATCCGACAAACACAAGGCTTTCATCCAGGAGACTGCTGTCCGTGTCCCGTTACATGAGTTGTTCATTTGTGTACACAATGATCAGTGTCATTTTCACTGTACAAACAGTAGTTTTAAGCCAAACCATGTTGTTTTTTTCCTTAACCTAACTAAGTAGTTTTGTTGCCTGAACTTAACCACGTGTTTTTGTTTAATTCACAGCATTAAACCTGCAGTAGGCAGAATGTTTTTGGCATCATTTGGCAAAAATTCCATAATAACCTTTCAGCATATTGTAATTCAAGTGCTCTGAGAGAAAACTAGACTTCTGCACCTCCTCATGGCTCTGTTTTCAGGCTGTAAAACATCTACAGGAGACTTTGGCCAATCACAGGTCATTTCAGAGAGAGAGCGTTCCTAATGGCTGTTCATTCAACAGGAGGCAGCTGTCAATCAATCGTCATTTCCGATCAGGTTTATGACCCAGCAGCCATGTTGAGATCAGATGAGGTAATACCAAGCACCGCTCACCGGCCAGTGCAAACTTTCTCATTTTACAGCTAAACAATACACTACAAGATGTTTCTGAAAACATTTTATGGGAGAAATAGGCATTACAGTAACAGAATATTAATTCATATTTGATCAGCGCTGCCTAGTTTGACCGTTTGGTCGGAGTTCGTGAGTGATTGAAGGCTTCTCAGAGATGTCAGGCTCCAGCTCGGCTCTGATTGGTTGTTTGTTTTCCTCCGGTCTGTGAAATCTTGCAGATGCCATTAGGAGCACTGGAGGACACCGAAGGACACAGAGTCACATTCTTTTTTTCACATTACCTGTCTCATGCACTACTGTCAGGAAAGTGCAATTTTTTTTTACCTTTCTGTCAAAAACGTCATTTTAAAAATGAGTCAGATGGGTGGCAATCCCCTTCACTTTAAAGGAAATCATATTTTGTGCGTGTGGTGTCGTTGGCGCCCAGAAAGTGAAATGATGTAAGAGGATTTGGGTTAGAAGAATGTGTGTATGTGTGGGTGGGTGGGTGGTGGGTGTGTTTTGGTTTGTGACCAGTGGTGATAAGTAGTAACTTTGTAAAGGCCGACAGGGAGTTGTCACTCACTCAGATGTAGAGATAATGGGCCTCTGTTACCCTGACGTATGGATGCACAAACACTATGGTTCAGGACTACAAACAGGCTGCTTAGGGTCCGGTGGCCACCAGCAGCAGTGGTGGAAGAAGTATTCAGAAGTTTTACTAATGTAAAAGTAAAGCTATATCAACACAGTGAACATTAGCATCAACTCATTATGTACAATTGCCCCTTTTTTAAAGTTTTATTATGTGTATTACTGTATTATTTTAATTACTTTTTTTTTTAATGTTGTAACTGGTTGAGGTGGAACTAATTTTAAACACTTAACCCATTTGTTTCTGCAACTGAAATTTTGTATTTCTTTTTGAAGTGTTCTCTGGGCTTGCCGAAGCACAAATGTGAAGACATTTTAAAAAATTGGTCAAACTGTGGCTGAAAAAGATTAGATATAGTATGATAAGAAAATGGCTGTATCTCAGAAACTACAAGGAGCACAATTAGGTATTTGGTATCTATGAACTCATAACAAGTTGAATATCAAAGATTTGCACTATGGGTGTAAGAAAATATCGAAAAAATCGAATATCGGGATATTATGTTTAATGATATTGTATAATTTCTCAAAAACACTACCGATTTTTAATTAATAGTTAACATGCAAAAATCAACTCAGTCAATACTTTATTTCATTTACAGAGAGATGCTCCCTCTCAAAGTAGTGCTATGATGTTGGATGTTACAGAGACTGTGATAAATGCAAATGCAGATCCTGCTGTTCTGATTGCATAAAGAAGTAAACTTTTTTTACTCAGATTTTATGCATATGTTGGTGTGTTCTTTATACTATGACAGTTTTCCTAAAATTATATATATAGCAATATATCGCCTTACTTACAGTATCGCAATATATTGAATCGTAACCCCAGTATCATGATACGTATTGTATCGCCAGATTCTTGCCAATATACAGCCCTAATATCAACACATCATCACGCTGGTGGAGGAAAGAATACTGACCGCTCTACTCAATGGGCTGAGGTGAGAGAATTTGATCAGAATTTAGTAGGAAGTGTAGCAGCAGCACTTAAAGTAAATTAAATGAACACATAGTTGCAGGATTTGTCTGAAATTCTCTTGTCTTTGTCCTTCCTCAGCCACCGTAATGCTGCAGTGATAAGGCAGCACAACACAGCACTTCCGCCAGCTGATGGACATCGTTGGAGAGGATGAGATCTTGATAGCAAGGGATACCATCGCAAAGCGTTTCCTTGCTGCTGTCACTAAGCTGGCATTGGATGCTGCCCCAGAAGTCAGGTGGGTTACAAGATTTGTAATTCCTGTGAAAAATACTGTTTGTTTGTTCAATCTTTGTCAGAATTGTATATCCTTCTGGACATTGTGCTTATAAACTAAATCGCTAAACGGGAAATTGTATTTCTGCACAGACGCCACGGACGGGAGATGCTCCAGGGACACGCCGACCAGCCGGAGTTCATGGACATATTGGATACGAAGACAGGTTTCCCTTGAAGAAGGTCTTGGACAAGATGGCGCAGTAGGACAACATGAAGAGCTGGCATGGTGGTGCAGAGGTGAGCTCTGTCACCTTACAGGAAGAAGGTATCGGTGAGAACCTGGGCTTTCTGTGTGGAGTTTGCATGTTCTCCCCGTGCCAGCGTGGGTTTCCTCCGGGTGCTCCGGTTTCTCCCAGTCAAAAAATATGCCAAAAATATGAACACTAATACTAATAAAATACTACCACTAATAGTAATAGTTATAATAACAATAACAATATGAATAATAACCAAGTCACAAAATGTTCTGTTTATGTATTTGGTATTATTTAATTATTCTTTTTGTGTGGAGTTTGCATGTTCTCCCCGTGCCAGCGTGGGTTATCTCCAGGTGCTCTGGTTTCCTCCCACAGTCAAAAAATAAGCCAAAATATGAATACTAATATTAATAATATTAACACTAATAATTGTAATAATAATAATAATAATAATAAAGAACAAAATGTTCTGTTTATGTATTTGTTATTATTTAATTATTCTTTCTTTGCTTTTAATTGTCTTGATTGATGTCCAACATATTGCCCATTACAAATTTTATTTAAACAGGAAACAGTTTTGGGAGGGTTTGCTTTGCTGGTTTTCGGTGTTGCTTTGAATTAAATCACATTCCTAATGCCACTTATGTGACATGTTGTTCTTTCACTTAAAACTATCTCAAAAAAGGAACACTTTTTTTTTATGATCATTACTTTGGGAGAGACTTATTTGCGTTACACATACAAAAACAAAGTGTGACATACTATAACTTGTCCATCCATTGTACAATTTATTATCTTCTTTGAAACATGGAGTATTATTGCCATTTTACCCATTGATAAACATTATCCACAGTCCTATGACAGTCATGACTCATTGTAACAAGGCAGCATACTGAAAAAAGGCTAAAGCCCCTCTTTTATAATTACAACCTCTGAACAGCTTCTGGTTTAAGTCATGACGCTGACTGGAGGGGAGGAATACTTGAGCGGGTGTTGACCTTTTGAACAAGTTCACTTCCAGCAATGGTCCGTTGTCTCTCCAGTGAAGTCCACATATCATACTAATATCATCCACACAAGTTTTTAAAGTCTCTGAATAAAAGTGTTTTTGCATAACTGCTACAGCAGTTGATTGAGCGAGGCACTGCAATAAAAAGGCACTTTGGTAAATGCCGAGATGCGACACAACATGATGATATGAATCTTTAGTCTACACTGACACTGCGTCAATTATCGTTATGATAATGAGAGGAGAAAATGTACCCTTAAGGAGAAACGTATTTAACAACAGAAACAAAACCAACAGGAGTTCTACAGGCTCTGCTCAGTCCTGAAAGAGGAAGCAGGAAGTCCATACAGGTTTGGGTTACCATGACATGTTAACCAGGTCAGGACACTTGGAGGCTGGTCTCAGTTCAGTTTTATACTTCCCTCTAATTGATATGTTGTAGTGAAGAAGTTTGGTTAAATCCAGAGGTCACCACATCACAGGGAAGTCCATTTTACTGAAGCCAGGGTCTCTGCGCAGCTCCCAGTACGTGTTGTTGCTCACCCACGTGTCATTGTTAGACTTCCTGCCAACATAACACAAATGACTTAATGATTGCTACATCTTGAAATGATTATCATATCTAAATTAAGTGCTCCCCGTCTAGGACTGAACGATTTTGAATTTATTAAAAAAATTGAGATTATTTTGACTGATATTGCAATTGCGATATGATTTGCGATATTAGAGGGAATGATAATTTGATAATCTCATTTTCATTGAGAAACATATTAAAATGATTTAATGTTAGTTACATTTAGTTGCATGTGATTTTTGAGGGATCTGTACCGAGCAAAGTTGTTTTCTTAAGTCTGTAGAATATGATTTGTAGGCCGGGACATCTCTGCAGCATGACAATATTTAATTTAAATTTTGAATTTTGATGCACATTTTGCAGTAAACCATATTGCAATAATGACAAAATTTGGATTAATTGTGCAGCCATACCCCTGTTGTTCAGTTTATTAAATTACCACATCAGTTTCCAGAATAATGTAAGATATCAGTATCAGTTATCAGTAGAGAGATATCAGATAGATATCAGTATTAACTTGAATCAACCAAAAACTGCATCGTGAAAAGTCTTTGTGTCTTTATAATGTTCATAATATTCTGTGGGCTAGCCTAGCCGAGACTGTATATGTCGGAGAAGTTTCTGTGTATAACATCTGTCATTAAGCTAAAAATATCTGTTTCAAATCATTTAGGAATGTAAGGGAGGATTGTTTTTTGAATTTTCTGGGTTTAACTACAAGTAAATGATGAATAGAGCATCCGATGTGTTGAGTCACATATTACTTCTGATAAGGATCTGATGTAATGGACAATGACATCACTTTTTTGTCATGATGAGCTCGCAGCGGTTATCTTAGCAATCCAGTTCGTTCATCACAAGTCTACAGACTGTGACAGTCACATATTTTGTGGCTCAGGACTATGATCACATGGTATGGAGCACAAACAGAACATACGATAATAACAAAACGACGGCCTACAGCATGGTTAAAGTACAACGAATGTTACTTAAACAAAAGAACAACATTCTTCAGAAAGGCACCTAGTTTACAAATAACTTTTGGCTTATCTGATTGTAATAACAAAATTAATTTAAAGGTAAAGTGTGTAGGGTTTGGCGACATCTAGTGGTGTGGTTGGAGATTGCAACCAACCAAGTACCCCTCCGCTCACTCCTCCCTTTCCAAGACTGCAATAACGTGAGCCGCTGAATGCAAAACCGTTGTAAAGCCGTTCATCTCGCTCAGAGGCCATCCTTACCATAATCACACTACCAGCTGGCGGTACCACGGTTTTGCACTCTGCAGCTCACATTATTGCAATTTCACAAATGTAGAACTACAGTGGCCTTCAGGTAACGTAGAAACGTGAAAGGCTTTCTCTAGAGTATCTGCTTATACCACGTGAGACACAGTGGCTGCTATGGAGGTGATCTCTGACCATATGAGACCGATTTCATGGAAAAGCACATGCAAACACTGTGTCTGATTGCACACAAAGACACATACGCACACACACACAGACAAGCAATAAGCAGCATACTTGAAAAAGCGTGGCTGGTGTGTCATGTTGTTGTCCATCAGCACTTTCCTCCTCTCCCTCTGGAGCTGCTCTATCCTCTGTTTCTGCTCCTCGGCTCCTTCTGTGTTCCCCTCCTCTAACAGCCTGGATAGAGATAACAAGAGAGAGAGAGAGTCAGGATAGGAAACAGTAGAAATGTGGTTTTCTACTAGAGCGCCACCACCATTCATCCCACTGTTTCCCCACAAACACAGGAACATTGTGGCTTCCCCTCACTCTGGGCAGAAGTTAGTTGTGGTAGTTGCAGCTGACTTTATGACGCTGTGCCAATATAGCTACTAAATATTCTTACTTTTTCACAGCAGACATTTTGGCCTGTCGTAGTGTGTACAGAAGTTACTGACAAGTAAGGAACTAATCTCAGGAACTAAGGAAAAATTAAGTTGCTGAGGGGCGTGTATGAAGGAGCAGGGCCGGAGTCTTTCTTATTGGTCAGAAATTTGGCGGGGGACTGGTTGTTTTGGTCTACACCAGAGTTCGATTCAAAAGGAATAATGTTCTCAAAGCTCATTCAAACTCTGGTACGCATGAAAAGGTGGGTCTCATGGTGGGGGCGTTTTTTATCGCAAGGGATCGCCTCCCTTCCTAAAACTGGATGCTTAATGGGCTGCCACTTGACACAAGGCACTCGGCACCTGATTGGACGAACGCTTTTCCTCGTGGGCTGCTGTTTCCAGCTTTCAAACCGGAAACGATATAGCGGCTCGTTTGGAAACTTTCTTCTCTAATATCACGACATGACGGTCCGTCTCTGGAATCGCGCCGCCACGCTACCAGAATGCATTGCACGGCTGCTTACATAGACAATGAATGGGAAACGTGGAAAGGACGGAGCCTGTGGACACGTACCTTCAGTCCGCTTCCGAACGGACTCTGGTGCGGGTCATTTGTGGTGTGAAAGCAAATGAACCAAACAGATGTGTGATTTTAGTATGTCAAAAACTGAACTACTAATAAATCCAGCTTCTGATAGCCAGCGCCAGTATATTCCCTGATTTATAGGTGTATCCGACTCCGTGTACTTTGTCAGTTCATTAACTCCATTAAAAAGTGTGTGACAGCGATCCCACAGTAATACGCCTCATGCGCGTGTCCATGCGCTCCACGACGTCCTGTCTCTACTCTCATTTATCATAAAATCTGGCCGATTTGCAGGCTAATAATACTAATAATAATTATAATCAGTTAATAATCAAAGAACATAAATCAGAAGCATTAAAGTGCCGCATAAACTTCTGTCAGTCACCGGAATTTGATTTCCCCCACGTGGGTCCTGATGATGCAGGATGACAATCGCCAAAACTGTCCAATCAACAAGTTACCTGTCAGTCTGTAGAACTTCCTGTTTACTCCTCTGGTTGGTTTATAAAAAGTCAGTGTGAACAGGAAGCGGACCAGAGCTAAGATGCAACAATGTATCATTTTCTCCCGTCTTGGTCCGGACCAAATGAACCCAACTACAGGTGTGAAAGCACCCTTAGCTAAACTAAAATCTCTACATGAGTGGACAATTATTCTTGTGACTTCATTCCCTTGGATCTAAACTCCCATAGTCTGTTGCCATGGTTACGTTCATATTTCAGATATTTACTCCTTCACACCACATGGGCTCGACCAGACTTAGCCCACAAAATCATGTTTGTAAAAAACAAAATGTTTTGGGCCAAATGGTCTTCTTTGGCAGCTTTAAAACCATTAAGATTACAGGGGCATCTGTACAAGCCATTACACTAGAATATATGGTTAAACAAGACTAATAGAACATTACAGACAGATAAAGAGTGCCAACCTCTGGTCCGGCCTGAAGCGTGTGTCTGAGGGAGGCAGCAGAGGTCTCAGGGTGGAGTCCAGCTCATTTAACTCCACTGCCAACTGCGTGAAGCCGTAGTACTGGTCTTGGTCCACTGGCATGGGGTCTAAACACACAAATTAAATCAACAGCTGTCATGCCATGTCAAGCTCAGTTTTGTTGTTTGCTTGAAGTGCCCTGGTGTGAAAACGTTGTAACTGACATTCCCAGGCACCAATCACTCACTTGCTCTCCAGATACACGTGGCAGAGGGCGGATCTCCTTGAAAAACGGACTCCTGCCATTTTCCAAAGATGGAGTGTACAACTTTTCCATTTGAATCCGTAACCACGCCCTCTATCTCGTTCACTGTAGAGCTCCATGATCTTGCCTACAAAAAAAAGAAAGAAAGAGGGACATTGTTTGTATGTGTTAGATGGAAGAAATGTATTACATAAAATGAGAACATTTATCATCACATTTATAGCTGCAGTGGGTAGAAATGGAGCAAACCGATCAAACGGTCAAACTAGAAAGCGCTGATCAAATATGAATCAATATTCTGTTACTGTAATGTCTATTTCTCACATGAAATGTTTTCAGAAACATCTTGTAGTGTACTGTTTAGCTGTAAAATGAGAAAGTTTGTGACCCGGAAGCCATGTTGAGGTCTATTGAGGAAATACCAAGCACCGCACACCAGCCGGAGCACAGCCAATAGGAACGCTCTCTCTTACTGAAATGACCTGTGATTGGCCAAAGTCTCCCGTCACGGGCTAGATTTTTTAAAGCCTGAAAATAGAGCCATGAGTCTAGCTTTCTCTCTCTCAGAACACTTGAATACAATATGCTGAAAGGTTATTATGGGATTTTTGCCTGATGACGCCAAAAAACATTCTGCCTACTGAAGCTGTAATACTCGTGATAAATATGATATGATTTATGTCAGTGTTTAAAGGGACTGGATTCACACTGCCTAATTTCCCAGGCTCCTGGTTTGAATTTTCAGTTCCTATCTTTGTCCAGAAGATAGTGCTGTTTGCCTTGATAGTGTTGATCTTTCAGCATACAGAAAGGAAGCATTTCTGTTTGAGCAGGCAGCACTGTATTAAAAGGAAACTACGGTCATTGTTTTATGAAGGAACAAATCTTAAGTGTCTGTTCAGAGGATGATGAAGCTTAAATCAGGTGCTAAATGCCAGGCAACTGTAATGATTACAAGAGTCTGACAGAGATTCATGTGAGGATGACAAACGAGTACGTACTAACAAGAGAGATCCAACAGTAACAGTTTGTTAAGAACATCTAGGTGCAGTTTGTCTCTACAATAGAACAACACAATAAATTTGTTGGAGGAGGAAGTCCCATCCCACAGGGACTACAGAACTATTTCTGCATTGTTAAGCCATTGAGAACACGTTTTACCCGACTTCTTTCCTCTCAAAATCAAGTGTGGAATAAAGATCAGCTTCTGTCATTCACAGCTGGAGCTCACACGTTCAAAACAAAGATTTAAATGTCTGTTTTCTAACCTTGACAAATGTGACTTTACACTGGCAGGCGTCACTGTTGATATTTTTGATGGACATCTCTCCGTAGTGTTCGATCCAGCGCTGGCCGCTCAGGATATTATGGATACAGGATGTCACTTTGTTCCATTCGTAGTGGTCCCCGAATCTGGAGAAATCACACACACAGACTGAACTTAAATGTGCGTGTTGTTTCACTCCTAGTGCTTACACTTACAGCCTATGTTGTGCCCAATGACGCGGACACTCATATTAAACATACAAGAGTGTAAACACACACCCACACAAAATAATCAAAGGAGTCACGGACTTACGCAGGTAGTGTGACATGAGTGGTTCCCATGGGAACAATTTCCATGGATTTGCCCCAGAATTTGTTTTTCCATCGAACATCTAAAAAAAAGAAAGAGATTGCAAAATAAGTGCTTGTGACAATGAAAATTGCCATATTATCTTAATTTAAATGTTCATCTGGTCTCTTCAGTAAAAAGCAGCACCTTTTTTTTTTTTTTTTTTTTTAAAATCAGCTTCTTCATTCATGTGCACAGAGGGAAATGCAAACAAGGCAGCAGCGTCTTTGTTTTTGAACAAAGAGTTTAAAAATGAGGTCGCATTAGTATAATCTGCACAGTAATTTGTTACAGTATGAAGATATCAAGCACTTCATTATCATGCAATGGAAAGTTACAGAGTGATCGCCCATGTAACAGGAGGCTAAATGAGGTTAATTAATCTCCCACAACACCAATTTTCACCTTAAATATAACCTACAGCATGTGTCCAAACACTCAGGAACAAAATGTGTGGTGGCAGTGATGTAATTTACATATAAGCCCTGACGGAAACCAGACGTGTATTCTAAGCATGCTCTCTCCTGCTCACCTTGCCAAAAGGAGAAGTTCCTTGAATCAGAGTGGCATGCTGATACAGGTGGGTGATGACTCACCTGGGAAATGAAGAGGAAAGATACAAGATGAGATAAAGGCATTTTATTACACAGTAGACACTGTAGCTCAGCAAGTCGTATCATGAATCAGTCAAAAACAAAAAGGTGGGAAAAGGTGAACCTATAACTTTTGCCATCTACAAACCATTACTACATGTATTTTGAGAGATCAGTGTAATTACTGTAAACAAACATGACCAGCAAAGAGATGAATGGCAGGTCAGTGCACGACTTCTCTACTTTACATTGTTTTGAGACTTACTACTATAGGACTTTGTGAAGTCTTGTGAATTGCTTTAAAGCACAGAACAGGAAGAGGGTGCTGTTCTTCCAGTGCACAAGACCTTCACTGATACTGTACCTCTGACATGAGACAACCTAACCACGGTGTGACAATTCATTTCATTTCATTCACTTCACCCATAAAATGACCATGTGAACATCAATTATTCGCCTAGCGTTACCTTGAATTCTAGAAGAAAACATTGTTTTTCTCTCATGTCCCGCACTCTCACGCATGCAGAGGGGGGACCAAGTTATTGTTTTGCAAGTCACAAGTCTCAAGTCTTTGCACTCAAATCCCAAATGAAGACTGACAAGTCCCAAGTCCTAAACTTTGAGTTTCGAGTTCTGAACAAGTCATAATGCGCTCTTCACCAAATGTAATGCCATTTTAACAACAGAGTAATATTACATTTACAAAAATCACGAATGCTTTATAAAAAAAATATTTATTTGTTAAACAAGTTTGTTAAAACAAGTGCGACTGAACTTAACAATTAAAAAGTAGAGGTGATTCATGGTAAACTTTAAATAACATTTTAACTTATTGTGCTTTGCGCTTCGGGGGGAGAAGGGATTTACAGGTCAAAAGGTTCAAGTCCAAGTAAAGTCGCGAGTCATTGGTGTTAAAGTCCAAGTCGAGTTGCAAGTGCTTTTGAATTTGTCAAGTCTAAAGTCATCAAATTTGTGACTCGAGTCCACGCCTCTGGGGGCATGTGAGAAAACAAAGTTCATCTAGAATTCAAGGTAACATGAGGGGAGTCATTAATATACAAATGGTCTATTTGTGGCTGAAGAAATCCTTTAATTATATAGATATACAATGTGCAACACATTTTAATTTGCAAGAAGATCTGTCTCAGACATAATTTCAGTTACTTTACATATTTCATTCAAAATATTGTATATTTTCTGTGTTTAAAGTTGAGAAGTAAACTGAAACGTAGTCTATCCTGTGATAGTGTGTGTTGTATCCCGATATAGTGTGTGTTGTAAACCATGCAACCTCTACCTGTTCAGCTATGAACCTGAAGCTCCTATCGGGTCTGTCACACTCGTACGTCTCTCCCAGGACAGGGTTAAAGGGTTTGCTTCCTGCACGATGGTAGGTGGATGCATATGCAGATATTGCAAATGTAGCGACGTACACCTGCAAAGAAAATCAGAGGGGATGATTTACATTTGTTACATGTGTGTATTCAAAGTATGGGGTTGTGAACATGACTGTGTGTACATGAATGGGTGTGACACCACCAAGTTTGTTTACATGGACGTATAAACTGTGTGTCTTCATACATGACACCGCTTTAGGTAGAGGTAAATGTGTGTTTGTGTACAATACTACATATTAGTACTGTTTGTTGTATATGCGACAGTATGTGGAGGTGTGAGACCTATGACATGACACTTTTGTGTCTTTGTAACTACTCTGAGTCTATTTGACTATAAGTGTGCGTCAAATACTATGGATAAAACAAACCCAGGGGCCAGTTGCATAAACTTAGTTTAAGACTAGTCTTGGCCTTAGACTGGTCTTAGATTGTCAGGTTAGACTGTTTATCTATTACTTTTAGCTAACTATTTCAACTGTTTATCCAATACTTTTTTTTGATTCTTGTACCATATTCTTTAATTATTTCTGAACATTTTTAACTGTTTTAACTGTCTTATTTCACCCATAATGCATTGCGCAACAGGCTAGGTAGTCAGTCTTACATTAGTCACTCATAGGGAAGCTTTATGCAACAGGTAAATTTAAGTGTCTATAAAGCAAGTCTGACTTAAAAATATATGTAAGACAAAGACTAGGTCTATTTTAATGCAACTGGCCCCAGAAAGAAAAAGACAATTGAAAGCTTCTTGCTTAAACAAATGAAATATTTATAAAAGCCTCTAACAGAAGGGCACACAGAGCAAAAGACAAACATCAGAGTAGCTTTTAAAAAGCTGCCTGGGGAAGAGCACTGAGCTCGAAACATGTTTCCTATCTATAGTGTTCTACAGCTACTTTGATGTTCATTTTTCCATCTGTTCATTTCTGTTTGTGTGCTTTACATAACACGTCTTCTTCTTATTATTCAGTATGTGCATGTTAAGACTATTTTGTGCATGTGTATAATTAACTTTGTGTACGTTAGACCCTCTCTCAACATGCTTACATGGCTCTATCTAGCTCTAGCAGGTTAGTGTATGTGTATGTTTTCTTTCCTCTCACCATGCGCTGGTAGGGGTCTTGGGTCTGGTTGGCAATGTCCAGCAGCTCACTGTACTCCAGCTCCTCGCACAGCCTCTGCAGGGTGTTGAGTGGCTCATTGAGCTGTACTGGCATGGCCACCTTGGACAGGTCCTTACCGATGTTGTTCCTCAGGATGTTCCACAGGCTCACGGTGCTGGTGGGACTGGGAGAGGGCAGCGCGGAGCGCCGACGGGCCAGGGTCACCACGCTGCTAACTAGAAGGGAGAAATATGGAGAGAAGACGGGTGAGATATTTAAGAATAGAGACAAGTGAGACAGAGCATATGGGAGAGAGGTGGTGCACATTGTATGATATCAGATGTCATAAAAACCTTTGATTTTCAAAGCTGATTTGATGGGGATGAGGCTATGTTGTAGCTTCAGAGGTGGCACTTAAAGCCAGCATTGAAACGTGTTTCTCCCAATGTGAACAAGCTGTAATAGACCTGTTTAAGTGGAGCATCATTGTGCCCCATCATGGTCTAAATGCTGTTTGAGAGGCAAATAAGGAAATTCTAGGAGATACTATGAAACAGTTTGACTGAATGGGTGTGTTCTTTGGATATTTTTGAGAATGATTGGTCAAATTCACAAATGACACAAATGTTGGCTTTTTATCAGCATCAATACAAAAATATTCATCATACTGGTATAGCCTTCAGAAACCCATTTAACACAGTCTGAAACATCTAGATCTGCACAAGCTCTAATCATACTCTCTCTATCTCACCGTTTCTAAACAAGGTGAAAACCAACATTTCTATTTGCAACTGGACGATGTAATTAAATCCCAGTGTTTCTGTTTTGTGCTACCTGGAGGCAAGTGAAAATATAAAACAACACCATCTGCTGCAGTGAATTAATGATGCCTGTACACAGATGCTTTGTCGCATACTGTATGAGGGAAACATCGTACTGAGTTTGTAAACACGTCCGGAAGTCGGCAGTGGTCATGTCCAACACATTCTCGAAGCAAGTGAGTAATGTCGACGATGCCAGACATTTATAATTTATTTGATCCCGACGCTTTCTGAAAAATACACAAAAGCGCACGGGGGCTTAGTCACGGTCACACTCAAGTGCGCTAGGACAGACAAGCTCTGCCTCTCTTTGACAGAATAAGGTCTCTTTGCACAGTCTCTGTCTCACACATACAGACGCACAACTTGTTACTGAGTGAGTAGATTCCAAAGAGGGAAGACAACTACATGAACTCATAGATTTGCATGTATTTTGTCATTTTAAATTCAGAAGAACAAAATAAAAAATTTGAACAACTTAAAGACAAGATCCAGGACAAAAGGAAATTCAAACTGGACAAGAGGACCAACAAGAGAAAACAAGAAAATTCCACAAGAAAAGTGTGACAAGAGCTAGCAGGAGCTTGTTGCTAGGAGAAGAAATGGGAGGAAAATCAACAGACTCCAAAGGGAGTGAGTAGACCTCCATATAACTAATAGAAGAAACAACTCCCCTGGACTGTTGAAAACCTTATAGTTGTACGTTCAAGTGTTACAAAGAATAACTCAGATAGCTGAGCTGAAGTCAAGCAGTGACAGTTGGAAACCCAAGGTGGCAGTTGAAATCAGTTGGAATCAGTGGTAGTTGCAAGCTAGCAGTGGATGACTAACAATAGGGCTGCGTCTGAAATTGCATACTCTGCACTTCATACCCAATATGTCTACTATCGTTCAACATAATTTTGTGAAAACTGACAGTTAAAGATCAGGGACACAGAGGACTCTAACAGCAAAGTGACAGCTGTCAATGTTTTTAATATGTCATGTACCAGAGTTGTGTCTCTCACTGCCTCCCTCGTTGCTGTAGGTATCCATGGAGACGCTGTCACTGACATCACTGATGTACGAGTCATCGTCGGAGACCTGGAGACAGAAAGTCAATGCTGAAAGGTCAGCGAGCGACCAGAACGTACAATCAAAGGGCAAAAATACACAAACCCAAAAGTCTTCAGTCATCAGAATAGAAAAAAATAAAAAATGCACCCAGTCGTACAGTATATTTGTTGTGACTTGCAGGCATTAGTTGTGTTAAAACCGGCTGTGTCGGGGCAGTTCTAGGAGTATTAAGACACAGATTACTTCCCCTGCACTTGATTTATTTGACCACTGTAGTGCTGAAACAAATAGTACATGAATCCATTGTAGTTAACAATGTTGATAATTGATTTTAAATGTCATTTACGAAGCAAAAATGCAAAACATTTACTGGTACTAGCTTCTTAAATGTTAAGATTTGCTGCCTTACATCATCTTAAATTGAAATATCTTTAAGTTTGGGGCTGTAAAACAAGTCATTTGCAGAAGCAACCTTGACATTTCTGACATTCTGTAAACAAAACAGTTAGTTGATTAATAGACCAATGCATTTGGCTATAAACAGAGATAATAAGTATAGTAGATACTAGTGTCTCACCTCATTCTCAGAAGAGGAAGAGGAGAGGAGGTACTCCTGAGCATCAAAAAACTCTGATATGGACTCAGGAATAGAGGCTCTGCTCTCGTTGGACACCTGGTGGACCAAGGAGTGGGAGCCACCTGGACATTCCTGATGATAATAAAGAAGTCAGTCGAGTGAAACTGGACCTGTGGCGATAATTGTGGTGCGATCATGCAGAGTTGTGATTTTTGAGTCATAGAGACACTCACTGAGGAATAGTTGGTCTTCAAGCCCATGACCTGTGATGGCTGTGGGGCCTGCATGTCGATGGTGTGCCTCAGTCTGTCTCTCTCTGCTACCAGGGAACTAAAGGCTGATTTCAGTGTGGTGTGGACTGGAGAGAAGCAAATGCCAGACAGAGAGTTGTCATGGAAACTACCTTACCATACAGACACAAATACTTACAAAAAAATCATCTTTAAATGCATCTCCCAAGCAAACTGGCAGGCAACCACAGCAGGGACTCACTGTTGTTGGCCAGCGTGCAGAAGTCCTCCTGCAGACGGGACGCATCTATAGGCGAGTCTGGGGATTCAGGACAAACCTCTTGGGTGTTTGAGTCAGTGGTGGAGAGATTGGGGTTGGAGGCGTGGAGACGAGGGGATTGAGAGGAGATGCAGCTTGGGACCTGGTGGACAAAAACCAAGAAAGATGAAGAGCTGGAAGCATATTATTTTCCCCTCATTCCCACTATTGAATGATTGTAAATTAAATTCTAAATAATTATCAAAAGAAAAGCTACACATGTACCTGCAGGGTGGTTTTGGTTTCTTTGCCATTGTTTTTGGATCGCCATCTCCTTGGCCTCTTCTCTTTTTTGGGCATGTCATAATTAGACGCCTGTGGTACCACAAGAAACATAAGGGAGTACAAGATATTGAAGGAGTAGTAAACAAAATTATTTTCCAGTTTTGACCTGCTATCCAAAAAAGATATGTCCTCATCAGTCATAACACCCACAAAGTTGGCTAACGCATTTTATTTTCATCTGATATTACTGCAAATAGCTTAAAGGGATAGTTTGGGTGTTTTGAAGTGGGCTTGTATGAGGTACTTATCCATAGTCAGTGTATTACCTACAGTAGATGGCGGTCAACACGACCCCAGTTTGGAGATACAGACAGGAGTTACCGCACGGAAGCAAAGCAATGTACTGCTGAGGATGGGAGCAGCAGCCAAATGTATTTTAGCCACCTAAAAGAAAGGCTCACCTAACAAAAGTCCATATCTATTTAAGTGTACGCTATTTTTGGAATATTTTCACCACTTCATCTTGCTGTCAGACAGCCCATTCCAACTGAGTTGAAAGTGAAATGTATCGATGCTCTCTTCAAAGGCCACCAGACCCCATTTGTAATGTATTTCTTTTAGGTGGTTAAAATACATTTGGCTGCCGGCCCCGTCCACAGCAGCACCTTGCTTTGCTCCCGTGCTGTAAATCCTGTCTGTTTCTCCTAACTGGGGGCTTTCCGACTGTCATCTACAGTAGTTAATACAATGACTACAGATAAGTACCTCATACAACCCCACTTCAAAACACCCAAACTATCCCCAAAGAGTATAGAAGCAAAAAGGCGAAACTCTGGTGCTTTTTTGACAAAAGCCGCCACCTGCGTTAGCGCTGCCGCCATTTTGGACTGTAAACGCTAATGGGTCCATAGCCATGAATGTATAAAGAGACGTCTGTAAATCAGAGGATCTTTGTTTTTTAGGTAAATCAACTTCCCAGAATGGTAACCAAGCACTTAACATGTGGACTATTGTACATTTATTTTGGAGGTCCTTGACATGAAAAGGTTTGAGATTGCTCTTAAAATCTGTGTGCTGGATTTTTCTAACTTCCATTTATGTCGATCGCTCACTTTATGCTCCTCTGGGAAGCGGCCTGGCAAAAAAGTTTAATAAATAAATAAGTAAGTAAGTAAATAGTTATAATAGTATGCAAAGTCCTAATATTTTTATTGTTCAACACAGGCCACTTCGGTAGAGACATTAAAAGTATGACACTAGAATAGAAATAATTTTGTTTTACTTTTGTATGGCACTTTGTAGGCGAACCTTTTACTAGCGTCTGGTAGTTGTTTTCAGTCCAAAATGGCAGAGGTGCAGCTTTGCTGCTGGGCGCTGACATTGCAATGGAACGAACGATTGACTTTCACATCTTAGCAATATGCGTTCTCTGCTATCCCTTTAAATTAAGACAAAGAACAACCTCTGCATTTTGCATCATGGCAAACTTAATCAGTGTTCCTGTGCTTACTTGTAGTGCACTAATGGCCGGGGCTGAGTATGTGCGGTGGAGGACCTCCATGCTCTTCAGCAGCAGGTTGAGCTCGAGCAGGTACGATTCACATTCCTCCAAGTCTGAGCAAAAGATTATTATTAGATAAAAAGTTTGAACTGAGAGATAAAAATGAAAGATTCACTGCAGTGAGGCACATTTTAAAAGAAACAGTTGACAAGGTAGACAATTAGTGAGCAGAGAGAAATAGACAAAACAACAACCAACCTTTGCAGCACCTGTGCATGTCCTCTGAAGAATGGAGCCAAGAACTGACCTTTGCCTGGTGGACTGACGCCTGCTTGGGGAGAGTAGCTCTCTGTTTTAGAGGGAGAGAGATGAGAGAGGATGAGGCATATGCAGCCTCCCTTAACTACATCCCTACTGTGTCAAATCTAAGGGAACTTACTCTTCTAAGGGAGTCAGTGAGGGAGGGGGAGGATGCGGCGTGGGGGTGGAAGAGGTGCCTCTCATGGGGATACATGGCAATCTCGTTCTGCCGAAACACGCGGTGATGACGCAGCTTTGACACCCACTCCTCAAACAGCTCCGGAGACTTCACCTGGGTACCATAAAGTCAAATTAGGAGCGGTAACCTGGAGACAGCTGCTGCTGTGAGCGTCTTTGTATGAAACAGCCAGAGTAAATGACAGAGACAGCATGTAGGTGTTGATGCATTTGCGAGAGATGACACTGACTCTCAGGTTGAATTCAAAAACAAAACTTAAGACTGTTAATGTGAGTGTCAGGAGTTACCTTTAAGTGATAGATGTTATCCTCCGTGTCCAGGTCGATGCACATGGCTTTCTTCTTGATGGACATGACGGAGAGGCCGACATCAATGCAGCCATGAAGCTTCCCCTTCTTCATCTGTGAAAGCGACACTTTGTTAGCGCGTGTCGAAATGCAAGAATGAAAGACAGTGCTCTTGAGGTAATACCTACATCGGGTCCACGCTTTGAATACTTCAAGATGCCTTTCTCCAACACAAAGTATCTCTAGTGGGAAGAAATTAAACTCAATCAATATTCATTCACAAGAATCCCTGACTTTTCAGTTCTTGCCACCCTTGAATAATAGGTTTATTGAACTCTTTGGTTTTACAATAGTTAAAAACACCAAAAAATAAGTATTGTAACTATTTTCCCATGACCCTACGATACATATTTCACAACAGTAGCAGTGAAATAAGTGATCAGCAGTAAGGATTATGACCATACCAACTGCTTACAAGCACACTTTGCTCACTTCAGTTTTACAGTAAAAAAAAAAGAATACACTGATAAAGCACTTTGACAGTACTTGAGACCTCCCTGTTGGTTCAAATATTGTCTATTCAAGTGGCTTTTCAGTCATGTTGCACGGCAGAAATTTCCAGGTATGCATGAGCACACAGAAGAGGGGGAGGAACGGAAGATGAGTCAGGGTTACAGTAATATCGGCTGGGAATAAAAAAGAATGGAAAGAAGGAAATACAGAGGACTATAATGGTGAAGAGGAGGAAATGTGGAAATAGCTTGAGGTATTAAAAGATAGCAGGTCAGAACTCTAGTTAGACATTTAGGGAGGACTGAAAGCATCAGGAAAGAAATCAACTACCACCCATGTACAGTAGTGCTCTTAAACTGCTGTATTTCTTTCCCATAATGGATATGAGGCATTTTAGAACACCATCTATCTGCAGTTACATGTGCTAAATATAGTACAGAATATTTAAAAAACAAAAGTTTGCTTTGCTCCAGAGTTTAAAATTGTGCACTGCCTCAACATCTGACACCCTTTGTATCAAAAGCAATCAAGTTCAGAGTGAAAATAGGTCTTTGGTTCGAGAAAAAAGCTGCAGCGGTGTTCTATAATAAGACGTGTTGCAATGATGTTTCTGTCTTGGGCTTTAAAAAAGGGGCTGGTAAGGTGCTCACCTTATGCCACCCCTTCATGGGCCACTTCCTCCTCTTGAGCAGGAAGCCCTCCTGTCTGTCAGGCTCCTGGATGTTGGCAGGAACCCCCCTGAGTCCCTCCACAATCTCCCAGCTGTCCTGGAGGGAGACACAGGGGCAATACTGTATGAGTTAGACGGGCATTTAGCTGAAATAACAGAGGTATAACACAATCTAAACAGTACACATATCATCAAAGATACCATTTAAGTGCAATGATATTGTGACTGCAATATCGGTAACTGTAAAAACGAGACGGGTCTGATTGTAGTCGCGGAGGGGCGTTCCTGCATGACAGGCAGAACCGCTGCTTTGATTGGCTCTTGGAGGACGGGAACGAACACTTTTTCTGTTCTGTCCATTGTTACCATATTACCATACACAAAAAATGCCAGCAGACAATAGTAAACCAAGATGAGCTTTATTCATATGTTATGACACAGCCAATAGTTATCTTGCATAGGCTATGTGAGGACATGTGGATGTTCATAGTGGCAGTTCAAGCACACATATTTGGATATTGTGAATTTCTATATAGCCACCTCTCCTTTGGCAAAAACTGCAGCCATACCCGAGATTTGTTTCAGGTATCTGAGGCAGCTCCTTCCTTTAAAATCGTTCTATGTAGCTAAAAATAGAGAATTAAAGTTTCGTTACCAGCATCATTACATTATTAGGATCACTGGATGTTGAATTGCTTGCTAGAAGCTAGCTTTGTTAAGATCAAACTGGTACAAATTACATATATTAATGTAATACTAATCAGTTATTCAGCTATAATTTGCCCCACTTGTTTCATCAAATTCATATAATAGTAAAAATGATTTAAGAATTTAACAAAGAGTTAAATCATACTTAAAACGAATGCATAGCCAGTGATTTGACTGACACGAAGAGGACAATAAAGTTACTGGGCAAAAAAATAAGTCAGCCCCCCACACAGCTGCAATCAGACTCTACTGGTAAAAACAGTGTTATTGCGCTTAACGCCTTTGTTTTTGTTTGCATTTTCTAGGATAACTTCAGTCACAGAGGACCCTTACTAATTGAATCAATTTCAACTGTTGGATTGAGAACAAACACACACAGACAAACATATAACAGTAATATTTGCCCTGCTTCGATATGAACTGAGAAGAAAAACAAATGCTGAAATGCTAACAGTGGCTACGAGCACTTTTTGTTCATACAGCAAGTACCACACACACCTACCTGGTTACTGTCATGTTTAGAGGAGCCGCTGCTGTCACTGTGAGTGGGCGACGGCGTCGTCATCTTTTTGCGACTTGGCTGCTTTCTGCCCACCGTTGTCTCGTTTCTGTGGAAACCGCAGCAACAGAGATCACAGCAGAGCCGCCAGGAGCATCACTCTGACCTTTGAAGGCCACGGCACAACAGTCAGCACTGCAGAGAAAGGTTGAAACCAACTGATGTCAGAGCAGCACAAAGGTTATTTTTAAAGCGAACGGTAGCAGCGTGCTGGACCAGACAGATAAAAACAGAGGAACCACTTAGTCACTGTGTGTCTGACTTACTGTGAACAGCCTAATAAAGAAATCCAAAGTATCTTAGTTTTAAGGAAGCTATAGACACACATATACCAAAAAAAACAAAAAAAAAAACACATGAGAGGCTAATAAGTCTTTATCATGAGCTCTCACGCACACTCAGTTCAGGGTTCAACTTGCACCACGTGAATTTAGATTAATTCCGACTGATGTGTGGCTTTGTGTGGACTGAGATACCTTTGAGTTAAGAACACACATAAACTCAAATAAATGTTAATCAGTACAGTATCTACAGTATAACTGCAGTGGTGGTGGTACCATACAAGTTTTATGATCAAAGGCCCGCTTGTAAACAAGCACGTGAACATCAGGAAAACAGCAAAAATTCCCACTGGAATGAGCAGAGCATCATACAAAAAAAGGCTGCAATTGAAAAATAAGAAATAAAAGTTAGGCGACTTCCATTTCCATGTGCCAGACGTCACGCCACTACCACACTGTCGATGTGAAACTAGTGAAAACATGTTCAAAGCCTATTTCTAACACTAAGCAGCTCATATACAAAAACAAACACAGCTTACTCCATCTGCATACTGCAAGAACTGGATCTTTGCTGCTTCACCACAGGCTGGTTTCTGCAAATGTAACCTCCTCCGCTTCCCCATCCTCCTCCTCCTCCTGTATCATCATTTTAGACGCAAATGTGAATCTTGAATGTTTCTTTTATGTGTTGATCAAATGGTATGTATCTGTATGAGGGGTGGAAGTAACAAAAATGAATTGATGAAAAATGGAGGTGATGAAGATGCATGTGAATTAAAAAATGGAGCCATAAAAATGGATGGGAAATGAAAAATGGAGTGATAAATTATCAAGTGATTTGATTCATTTAAAGCCGATTTGACTGAAACAGTCGTAATATGATGAAAACAGAGCCATGTTTCATCATTTTCCTCATCTTACATTCATCATTCATAACACAAAATTGACATTTATCATTTAAGGAAAGTGGCCTCAAGGGTGTAAGTAACAAATAATAATTGAAAATACGTATGAATTAATAATGTGATGAAAATGTATGTGAATTGAAAAATAGAGTGATAAGTTGTCAACTGACATTTATCGTTAACAGCATGCAATTTTTGTTACTTTCGTTGTTCTGTTTTCATCATATCACGACTGTTTTAGTCAAATCAGCATTTCAATTAATCAAATCACATGATAATTTATCACACCATTTTTCATTTCACATCCATTTTTATCAATTCATTTGTGTTACCTCCACCCTTCATATATCTGAAGCTCTGCCAGGAGTTGTTATCATTCTGCAAAACTCTGCCGTCCAAAGTTATGATTCAAACCCAACTGCAATAAAAACTACAAATATGAGTTTGTTTCGCTTGAATAGCTTTGCGTTATGTGTCTACAGATTTAAAGATATGCTCTATACATGTTCATGGGTGCATGGGATGAGCTGGGAACGCCACATTCTCACTGTGATGTAACATTCATTCCTCTCCTTGCCATAAATGACATGCCCCAGCCTGGCTGTGTATGTCGTACCTCTATGCGTACCACTCCCTTTGTTCGCTGGCACTGTCAAAGACTAACCTCAGGCGTGCTTACGTGGACGTGTGTTTGTGTACTGTACATATGGGCAGGGTACATCCCTGTCTGGTGGTTAAACACAGCAAGTGAATGTCTGTGTGCTTTGTGTGTGTGCTCACATGCAAATTTAAAACTCTTAAACTCTTGGATTTTTAAGTACGCTGAAAACTCCATCCTCTACAAACGGTTTGGTGGTTTGTGTATGTATTCTGTAGTTCCCCAAGGCCTCGCTTACAGTCCGTACCATGCCCAGGACGTGAGTCATCAACAGGAAAGAATGTGCTCCGTGCTTCGATACCCCCGACACACCATAACACACAGCTAAGCTACAGTCAACACTGGGCTAAAAGCGGCCTGAAACACACGGATGGCCCACTTAATTCATGGCTCTGGAGCACAGGCTAAAAAGGACAGACGACATATTTGAGTAGGCTTCAAATGATAAGCCTGGGGAGCTCGAATTAGCTCATCAAGTTTGCACTTTTCATGCTGTGACATGCCTGGCGTCTTCAGCTGCATGTGAAGCATTATGGGTATTTGGTCAAGTTCACACATAACTGCTGCATAGCTGTGTAAATACATCTGTAATGTAGTCTAGACACAACAACAAAAGGTGCATCCAACCATACAGTAAAACATTATGTAATGGCTGGGGCTGTCAATCGATTTAAATATTTAATCGCGATTAATCCCATGATTGTCCATGATTAATCGCAAATTAATCCCACATTTTTTTATCTGTTCAAAATGTACCTTAAAGAGAGATTTGTCAAGTATTTAATACTCTTATCAACATGGGAGTGGGCAAATATACTTGTTTAATGCAAATGTATGTATGTATTTATTATTGGAAATCAATTAACAACACAAAACGATGACAAATCTTGTCCAGAAACCCTCACAGGTACTGCATTTAGCATAAAAAAATATGCTCAAATCATAACGTGGCAAACTCAAGCCGACTGACTGACTGCTGACTTGACTATGACTTGCCCCAAACTGCATGTGATTATCATAAAGTGGGCATGTCTGTAAAGGGGAGACTTGTGGGTACCCATAGAACCCATTTTCATTCACATATCTTGAGGTCAGAGGTCAAGGGACCCCTTTCCTCACCAAAATTTAGCATAAGTTTGGAGATTTATTTAACCTCTTTTGAGCTAGAATGACAATGGATCCTTAGGTTTTCTAGTTTCATATGATACCAGTATCTTCCCTCTAGCTTTAAACCTGAGCCCGCTACAACCTCCTGAAGATTGATTGCGTTAATGCGTTAAAGAAATGAATGGCGTTAAAACAAATTTGCGTTAACGTGTTATTATCGCGTTAACTTTGACAGCCATTGTAATGGCAAGTAATGTAGGAGTTCAGGGCCTAGATGGAAAGTTTCCAGCTCTGGCTGAGTTCTTTGAAGAATACAATCACGATTATAAACACAATAGGCGGTGAATAAGGGCACACTCAGCCCTGCCTTCCATGCAGCCTTTTCCCTTTCACACAACTCAGCAACAATGTTTGCAACTAAACACTTCCTTTGAGCAAAACCTCAAAAGCTGCCACTACATCTGTGCACAGATTTAGTCTGAAGTGTCACTCACTACCTCACGATACTTCCTCAGCAATGTATTAGTCTAGAATACCATCTGCCACAGATGAACTGTGAAATCTGTAAATGAAGCTGGGACATGTCAGTCCCCGGACATCCCACTGAGTGCCCTACTTACCTTGACTGAGTGATCACTGTAGTATTGTAACACCACCGAGCCGCCTGCACTGTAAGACTAGAAGAGCTGGGGTGTTTTTTTTTGCTTTTAGTCTTACGTAATGAGAGTCAATCATTAATAGCACAACACCTTGTAAATGATCTGTTAAGCTGGAAAGGGTTCATTCTCACGGCAAGGGCCAATGCCACAGAGTCACAAGGCCCAGATGACGGAATAAAAAGGTTTAAAGGTGAAGGAAGCGATTAGTTTGTGTGTGTTTCTTTCTTTTTTGAACGTATGTCAGCATTCATGAGATCAGCTGATGGGAGGGACGAAGCGATAGAGAAGATGCAAATGGGAAATTAATTGGTTTTGTTTGGATGCATGAAAACAGTGTGACACCATAAGGTAACATTTTTTATGTGCTGTGTGGTCTGTAAATGAATCTTCAGTCAAAGAACGTATATTGCTAAGAAGTGAAAGTCAATAATACTTTCTATTTCCACTTTCGCTTCTTTGCTTCTATACTGTGCTTCGGTATGCTCATATTTTCTCTTTCACTGCACTGGAGTAAAAAGTACCTATAATTACCTTGCCATGACAAAAGATATCTCCCCTAAACTTCACTCTTTGTGTAGGATAGGAGTTAAACCAGTTTCCAGTGTGACCGCAGACCTGCTTAACGCCAGGAGACAAAAGCAAAGATGCAAATACACACAAGAGTGGAACTTTTTCTTCTAATTGTCCGATTCCCAGCAACCAACAAAGTGGTCAGCCTCCTAAAACGGCCATCACACTAACCACTGGTGCTCCCTCAATTAAATGCATTTCAGGAATGCTGCTTTTAAAAAAGGCATCGGTCAACTTTAACTCGAACAGTTATTCAACAAGTCATTCAGTACACCGTAGCTACAAGCAACACATATTGTGTATTTACAGGAAGCCCCGGGGCTTTCAGAAGCAAAGCCTCATCTGTTGTTCACCCGTTTCCATGACAGGATCTCTAGACAACTGAATCCTAAGGAATTGTCAGGCTGGAGTTTCCATTCCTGGCATGAAAAACACACAGACATTGACTCACTAGCGGCCAATACATCTGCTTTCTGCCAATACACATTCTTGCAACAGCAGGACCATCATCAACCCGATAGTCCACGTAGTTCTACATCCTACCCATTACTGGCTGACCGGGACTGCGAAAAGGTCCTCACAGATGGCCCATCTGTGACTTTACCTCCAATAAAGCATCATAATCTTCCAGTAAAGCCTCTTCACAGAATTACTGAGATAAAGCTGTGCATGATCCGCTGATTATCAAACTGTGAGCCAGCTTAAATAGACTCACATCTGGCTGGCTACTTCATACACGAACACCCAAATTTTACACCAAAGTAGAGAAATGGATGTGTGGCAGCATATGGTTTTGCATTGGTTGGTGGCAGAAGCACTTAGCTTGTCTTACATGTAGGGCTGGGACGAGACATCTATCTCCCGATTTGATACTATCACGATACTTGGGTGCCGATTCATTATGTATTGCGATTTTTAAGTATTACGATTCTAGAAGTATTGCGATTTTATATTTCAATTTGTTGCAATTTTTATTTTTTAACACTAGACCATGGGAAAAAGTTAAATCATACACTTGTAGGGACTTTTACTCTGGAAAATTTATAAATCAATATAGTAAAAATGCTGGATTTTCAGCATTTAAAATGTGAATGTGCAGGTCATATCCACGTTAGGGATGTCCATAATTAACCGTTTAACCGACATTAAGCATTTTAACCGATTAACGCTATCGGTTAAAACGATTAAAAGAAATGTTAATAATTAACTCATAAGCTGAGCGGCTCAGAGGAGCGGGAATAACAAAAAAAAAACGTAATAGAAAGTTGAATCAATATTTTCCCAACCCCACTGACTTGTGATGCCTGACTGAGTCTAATGAAGAGCTGTTGGGCTCGAAACATCACCTATGGTGCAATAAATAATTGGACATTGGAGCCCTGCAGTGTGCGAGCTACTGATTTGTTTAATTTATGACTGTTTTTAACAGTACGTCTCATCTAAAAAGTGCCTGCGCCTTCTGTATACAGGCAGAGAAAAACTGATGTAGGCATCAGCGAATGATCAAAGAGGTAAAAGCAGCCCCAATGTGCTATTCAGCACTCAGTTATTTTCATGTGCACTCAAAGAGAGACAGAAAGAGAACAATCTTGACAGCCAGCATGCCCTTAGATTTTTGACCGATGTATTTTTGAAAAGCCGCATCACAAAAGATGTCTCTCTGTCTCTTTCCTGCTGAGACAAGGGACACTTTGTGTTAACTGCTCAATCACGGGTTGCTATGGATACAAAAAAAACAAGGCAAAGGCAAGAATATATTCAGTTTGTTTGTTCTTTATGGAAAATGTGAAGGCATAAAACATGGGGCTATTAATAGACCCTCTGCCGTTACCAGCAGAAACATGATTTCACATGAGTGTCGACCAGACTTCAGCTTGGCTGGAAGTAGGGCACAACATCCTATAACCTTATAAAACCATAAGTGATCACAAGCGGGCTATTCTCCGAGTGGCCACTTGGTGTTATTAGTGAAGGCAGGAATGATCCGCATTTACCAGCTTTTAAGTGGGTGTTGTGTAAAGGAGAGAATGATATAGAGATAACTCAAGTGAGTCACGTCGGCCATGCTGGATGTTTACGCCCAGAAATGTTGCAGCAAGAATAAACATTTGGGCTGAAACTGTAATCAGCTGACTGAACATCGATTCCTATGGTGCAGACACATGCCAACACATGGGTTTGAACCCAGGCCAATTAATCTGGCAATTATTTTCTTGATTAATGGATTCATCACTTGATCTATGAAATGTCAGACACATCAGAAACTCCCAGAACCTGTCTTATTTTGTCCAACCAACAATCCAAAACCGAAAGAATAAAATGATATACAACAGTGAGAAGCAACATACTGTATCCTCACATTAAGGATCCTCACAAACAAGCTGGAACTTTGTTTTTTGGCGTTGTTGCTTAAAAAATGACTTCCACGATTAAATGATAAGGGATGCACCGATTTATCGGTTGACTGCCATCGGCCTATCAGCACATAAGATGACATTCGTCAATGGAAGTGGCTGATGTTTTTATCTGTTGTGTCACGTCAATTTTGCGCCGGCTAAATGTTGTGCTAATTATTAAAAATGAAAATGTTCATGTGAAAGAAGGATATACTAAAGGTTGTTTCATAAATGTGTATGATTGAATTTGTATTAATTCAAAGACAGTGTAATGAAATGCTGAATGACTTCAAAACAGCTCAGTTATTTTTCTTAAAATTAAGATGTTTTTGTTTCCCTAGCACAAAAGGGGGAATAAATAACAACAACAATAAAAACAAAATAAACAAAAACATCGCTATCGGCATCGCCTATCGGACAAATTGTTATTTTACACATCGGAAAAGGCCCAGAATTGATTCATTTTTGGACTTATCGATTAATAAGATAATCGTTACAGCTGGCTGATTATAAAGAGAACAACTGTCAGTAGTTCAAATAAAGTTTTTTTGGTGAATATATTGTTATTAAACCCATTTTGTATCCTTCTCCTCACTTATTTTCTGTAAAGTAAAAATGTCTTTACAGCTTTGTGAACCCCCAGCCTCACTTTCAGTTTAGATATGTTCACAATAAACTTCAGGACTAGGTTTATTTTACATGCAGTGCTGGCAATGTGTGCCAACAGTCTGTGAATGGCAAAGTGATAGTGATGCCATCACCACTCATGCATAACATTATCCTGTCTGGACTAAGAGGTGTTAAGGCCAAGGATTGATTTACAGTATAATAAGCCACTCAAGCGCCACAAAAGCCTGAATGGAAAGAGATGAGTGGCTGATGGCCATTGTATGATCTACTGGTGTGTAGGGATGTTACCTACGATTAATTCTCATTCAGAAAATAGTGACATCTTCAAATCATGTCTCGTTTTGTTCAACCAAGAGTCCATTACCTAGAGATATTTAATTTAATATCATTGAAGCCTAAGAAAACTAGCAAAACCACTGTTTTTGGGGCCATTTTTGCTATTGTATTGTATTACATAAACTATAAAATTGATTATCAGTTAAGTTAAGTAAAGTTTCTGTTGATCGAATAATCAACTTAGCATGTCAGCTCTAATGTGTGTGGCCTTATGGAAAACATACTGTCCTCTGTACTTAGTTCAAACGGAAGCTGGACTCTAACCACTGGTGCACTTTACACTTACTTTACACCATACATCCTATATACCACTTTATAGACTTCACATATGTACATATTACATTTATTTATTGTACATACTACATTTATTTATTGACGGACTGTACACACTGTAGTTCACCCATTCACTCTGTATCTTTTATATCTCTATTTATTGTTTTTATCATTTTTGTATACGTGTACCTCTCCTGTGTTTCACTCTGTTTGCTGATGTTTGCTGATGTTGCTGCTTTGACACCTGAATTTCCCTCCAGGGATTAATAAAGGTTCATCTTATCTTATCTTATCTTATCTTACTTATAAATAATTGTCAGTAACCTACATATTTAAGATGACAGAGAAATGCAAAATAACTGATGTAAATCAGGTTATAACACATGTAAAACACAGGCTATCCTATCTAAAATACAAGAACACTGCCAATTTAACAGAAAGTTGCTTTGAATGAATGTCTCCCACCAGCCTAGCTAAACTACATCCTCACTATAATCTCAATGGCTTAAGGCCATTTGATGATTTACTGGTGTGTAGGGATGTTACCAACGATTCATTTTCATTCAGAAAAAAGTGTTTCGTTTTGTTCAACCAATAGTCCATTACCTAGAGATATTTAATTTAATATCATTGAAGCCTAAGAAAACTAGCAAAACCACTGTTTTTTGGTGGCATTTTTGCTATAAAATTGATTATCAGTTAAGTTTAATTTAAGTTTCTGTTGATTGATTAATCAACTAATGATTTCAGCTCTAATGTGTGTGGCCTTATGGAAAACTTACTGTCCTCTGTACTTATAAATAATTTCCAGTAACCTACATATTTAAGATGACAGAGAAATGCAAAAATAAGTGATGTAAATCAGGTTATTACACATGTAAAACACAGGCACAAAACACTGCTATACTGCAATTTAACAGAAAGTTACTTTGAATTAATGTCTCCCACCAGCCTAGCAAGCTACATCCTCACTATAATCTCAATATTTAATATGAACACACTGATTTAATGCAGGAATACTAGTTATTTTATGCTGGGTGATTATGTCAGCACAACCACCAGAGCGGATTGGTTGATTAAATAGTCGTTTTAGGGAGAAACACCACAGGTGTCCCGTTTAGACTCGCAGCTCTGCTTCACTCAGTTCCTGTTGCCAACAAGCCAACACAGCAATTCAAACTTCTGTCAGCGCAGACACACAAAAATGTCCAATATATCCCATCATGCGGTGGTGGTGGTGAACCCTGCGCTCGAACAGCCTCGATACACGGCACACGGAGGCTTTCACACACCAATCCAGCACCAAACGTCACCAGGAAGTCCATTAATTATTCTATCGAGAGCGATGTTTGACTTCAACGGTTAACTGGAGACACGACACGCTGTCAACTGCCGCTTCAGTTCAAACGTTACCATGGCAATAACGTTGAAAACACAGGCCTATTTTCACATAGTTATGAGTGTAAATGACAGGAAATACTCACGGTTCTGTGGTAAAAAAAAGCTACAGCATCCTATCCTATGATAGTAGAGACATGTATACTGTACCTGGGTTTAGGGCTCCAGGCGGCTGCTGCTCGTTAGGTTACACTAGACGGAGAGCTATGTGGAGGAGGCGGTGTCTGCTTTAGTGGGCAGGAGTGACTGGCGCTCCTCTGAGCCAATCACAATCGAGGACAACCCCCGAGGGGGCGGGATCAAAGGGTAGGGGCGGAAACCTTTTTGAACATCTGGTGACGTCAGACAAAAAATTTCCAAAGACAAGAAAAATACAACCAAGGTGAAAGTTTAACGTGTGACGAAGTGAGCTCCAGCTGTTTGACGTGAAGTCATGTTAATACATGATTTAATGCGCTACTGTGTGTGTTAATGTGTCATTGTTTCTGTTACCCCACTCTCATGTTTGGTTTCAAACATCAATTACAGGCTTGTTTTACATTCTCACCTTCATTCTGCCTTTAATTGATTAATAACTAACCCTACAATAAAAAATAGGCATTAATACATTTGTTTGAAAAAGTGATTAATTCATATATTAATAAATGGACTAAATTACAAAGTAATTCACTATTTGACATTTTAATGGGAAATTAAAGGGACTGTTTGTAAGAATCAGAATTGCTTGTTAACAGCGACACCTCCGGCCGTTAAGTCAACGAAAGTCAGCGTCGGGCTCGCGCTTGTGCTCGCTCTACATAGACATGAACGAGCATCGCTCAAAACAGTGAGGCGACACACGTCAGCTAAAACCACAATATCACTCTATATTTCACCTGCTTGGCAGTAATGTTATCTGACCAGACGAAGGTCTCTCCGTGAATCACTGCTGATCCTAGTGTTGGCTTTTCCTGCTTCAGCCTCCCGACAGTGGGCGGAGAGAACAGGGGAGACACCGGCACCCGGTCAGAGACAATAACGTTTCTCGCTGCAGAGCCCCGTCACTTCACAATACACGGAGGAGCTGCGCATTTATTTCTGTACGAACATCCACTGTACAACCTAGATATTCTCAGAGCTAAACTAGCTCTTCTGCAGTGTGTAGTGTGCGCGCATGCACGTGAGGATGGAGCAAGAACGCGCGGTGTGTCAGTGAAGGCAAGCAGGCAGCGGAGCAGAGTACAGCAGAGACTCCGGCCCTGGAGACCAAAGCTACGGGCAATAAATCGGGCATTTAAAAGGGCAACTTCTTTTCCCATTTTACATTAGCATTTCCCTGCTTATTTGTTTTATTATTATTATTATTATTATTTTATTATTATTATTATTATTATTATTATTGTTATTATTATTATTTTTGTAATTGATACAAAATACAAAAATCAGAATACAGGGGACAGTATACAATTAAAACAGTCAAAAAAAACAAAAAACAGCCAGGGATACAAAACATTAGACAAAAATATTATGAAAGAGACAGTAATGAATTGTCTTAATACTACAAGCCTATAACAACGATTATAGAACAAATAAGGTAGGGCAGAGGTCAGATAAAGTCATACTCCATCACGTCACAACAAATTAGGGATGTAATTAATGATTATCTTCATTATTTAGTAATTTAGTATTTTATCGATTAATCGTCAAAAAATAAAGAAAAAAATGCCCATTAAAAGCACAAGTGATGTTTTTAAATTGCTTGTTTCGTCTGAACAACACTCCCAAACCTAAATATATTCAGTTTATTATTACTAAAGAAAAAGAAAAGCAACTAATTGTTAGCTGGACGTAGGGAATGTTTGGTCATTTTACTTGAAAAATGACTCAAGCGATTCATGGATAGTTTTCTAATGAATTCCTTTAATATTATTACCTGTTGTGGATTCTAGGACACAGTTTGCTCATGAATAAAAGCCAGTAGGTGTGGAAATGCAGTATGTCTCAATAATCTGATGTAACAATGACAGACTGTTTGGTGCTGTTCCTCAGACATTCTGGTTGCAAAAGATGGCTTTACCCACAAGTGCTGCTGACTGTTGGCTGAGACGATGAGTAAGTGAGAGAAGTTGTGTGACTGCGCCCAGACGGTATGAGCATGTGGGTGAATGAGTGAGCATGTGTTTATGTGTTTCTATTTAATGTCCGTCTTAAATTATGCTCCTCATGTCTTCTTCTCCTCGGTCAGCTGACCTCTATTGTCCTTGTAGCTTTCCGAACCACCTTCATGTACTGGATTTGTTTACCCAACAAAGCAAATTTCCTTTTTTGCATGGGCATGAGGCTGTCACTTCCTGCCTGGGCTTATTTCTATGGCAACACAGGGGAGGGAAAACATAAAACAGGGGAAAAGGCGTCTTTGAAAGGGAGAGTTAGAGCTGGGTGTGAACCGACAAAACTAATAGCTGTTATTTGAAGGAATGTTAGTACTGAGAGAAAATGAATGTTGATTGCTGACGTGCAGCAGTGTGATGTTGGAAGTTGAACACACAGAAACAAAAGATTTCAGTGTTTGTATCACAGATCTTTCCCAGGTGGATTTCCTTGTCAGTGCGCAGTTGTAGCCACAAGGGACACACCCTAGCATACCTGACAAGAGACAGACTGAGCCACGCCTACCTACACAGACAAACATACATACAGTGAGGTAGCAAACCTGACAATGCACCAGACATACATTGATGATGACGTTCAAACATTTTCCACTATTAGCACAATTTAAATATTACCTAACAAAGGGAATGACGAAGAAGAGACAGTGAGACCCTCATAAATAAGTAATGGGTACATGACACTTGTAAGTCTGTGTATGCCAGTATAGCTATTTCTATCCTCCATATCACCTTACTGTCACTTAAAGTACACACACTGGCACATGTACGAGCAGATTACGTATAACAGTGCCATCTATAGGTTAGATATGGTTACTGCACAGTGAGCAGCTTGTATTCATGCAGGAAATTGAAATGCTGCTGGTTTTCAGTGAGCTCATGTGGCGTTTAACAAAGAGACAAAGCACATGATATTGCAGGGAGGTCCCTAATGCTGTTTTAACTGCATGAAATGGTCTGTTCTTTACTTAGCTCTATTCACTGTGGAATTTGACCTCAAGTTTAAAGGGGGGGAAATGAAGAGAGCCAAGAGCCTTCAAGAGCCTCTGTCTTAGAAGTTAAAGTGCCCTTGAGCAAGACACGGAGGGGATTCCCGCTCTATATCTGAACATGACCTCTGATCCTGTTAACCCACTAGGGGGCACAAGGTGTGGGCCCTGCTAACCCCCTGTTTCTCTCTGTATGTATTAGTAATCAGTAACTCATTTAACTTGATTAAGCACAACCAAATTCACCATGAAAGCACATTATTGATATAATTTACACATCTGCACTGTAAATATGAAGCTGCAGCCAGCAGTGGGGTAGTTTAGTTTAGCACAAAGACAGGATACAGCTGTTTAAAGCTATAGTGTGTAGGACTTGGCGGCATCTAGTAGTGTGGTTGCAAATTGCAACCAATGAATACCCCTCTGCTCACTCCTCCCTTTCCAAAACTGAGTGTAAAACCGTGGTAATGCCGTCCGCCTCGCTCAGAGGCCATCCTTACCGTAATTACACTACTTTAGGAGCAACAGAAGTCAGATGGCGGCTGGTGGTACCACTGTTTTGCACTCTGCGGCTCACATTACTGCAGTTTCACAAGCGTGTTGGAGAACTACGGTGGTCTTCAAGTAACATAAAAACGTGAAAGGCTCTCTCTAGAGCCAGTGTTTTGTTTATACGTTATGGGCTACTGTAGAAACATGGCGGACTCTGTGAAGAGAACCCACGCCCTATGTAGATATGAAGGGCTCATTCTAAGCTAACGAAAACACAACGATTCTTAGTTTCAGGTGATTATACACTAATGAAAACATAGTTATGGATATTATATTCCATTTCTGCTGCTAGATTCCCGAAATGCTACATACTGTTCCTTTAATCCAGATGTTTTAAATGTAAAATGCAAACTCAGCAACTCTAAAGCTCACTTATTAACTCATTATATCTTGTTTGTCTAATCCCGACGAAGAACAAAGCGTAAAAATGACACGTTATGGTTTTAGGGGGGTTTATGTTTAGCTTATTCATGGCCAGTTTTCAGTTTTTGTATTGATTAAACAACCTAAATATAACTCATTAATTAGGGAGCTTTTAGAAGTGCTGGTAGGTGGATTTTGTTACCTTTGGACAGAGCCAGGCCACCTAACATGTTCTCATCCCAACTTGTCACATACTGCTACTTTGTCACACCCCCTTGGCGTCACCACTGAGTTACCCTTGGCGTCACTTAAGGATTAGGCAACAACACCATTATAGTTAGGTTTAGGAAAGAACTACATGGTTGGGCCTAAAACTACTACGTTTGTACAGTGAAAATGATACTGGATGTTGTGAACACGGGACATGAACTGATTATAGCTGATTATAACTTGCCACACGGGAGACGAACAGCGGCCTCCTGGATGAAAGCCCTGTGTTTGTTGGACCCGTCCACGTTCTCTCCCACCCGCCCGGCATGTCTCTTTCACTCTTTAAACTACGTCACCACACTCCATGGCGCACTTTCTCTGAACATTTACTGTTGCCGCGGATGGGTTTACATTATAGTTAATGGAACGCCCGATGTATTTAATACCGGCGGCGGCGCTAAAGGGTGCCATGTGCAGCAGTACTGAACGCTGACGGCTGTGACAAAGCCTCGGTATTTGACGCCCTGGGAATGAGAACGGACTGGTTTCCCACATCTTTCTCCCTGACTCATTTGACATATTGGTCTTTACAACAAAACAGCTAGCTTAGCTTAGCTATTCTCTTATCTATCATCATCTCATCTAACTCGCAGCAAGAAAGCAACATTATTTCCAACTAGACTTTAACTTGGGGCCTTAAGATTAGGTAATAATGTAGATGTCAGCACTAGTGTGTAACAATTTGGGGGATCTATTGGCAGAAATTAAATATAATTAAGTAAGTTTACTTTAGTGTATAATCACCTGAAAATAAGAATCGTTGTTACCTTAGAATGACCTGTTTGTATCTACATGTGGAGCGGGTCCTCTTCACAGAGCCGGCTGCCATGTTTCTACAGCAGCCCAGAATGGACAAACCAAACACTGGCTCTAGAAAGGGCCATTCACGGTTCCACGTTTTTCACGTTAGCCACCGTGGTTCTCCTACACACTTGGCACATGGCAGAATTTTCTAACTGATTGTCACTCAATCAGCCTGGAGTCTTGATGGCCCCTGAGTTACCCACTCTGCCCGATTGGTAATACACTCTGACCTCTCTGTGAAGGAGGAGGCAAGCACAAATAGTTTCTCGGAAGGGATCAGTGCTCTTTTATTATTTTACTGTACTGTTGCCTCTTTGTGCTATAATGTTCTATGTCTGCAGAGGGCGATGTTGCACAGAAGCAATGCAGCGTGGGGACTCGACAGCTGCAGATCAGATGTCTCGGCTCTCTCGAATTTACTGACTGACGACTTTGTTTTAATGACTCATAAAGCCCACATTTTTTTTCTACTCTTGTTTGTGACTTGTTTTGCATTATGCTTGCTTGAGTGATGCTAATCCAGACTTCATGTGCATATGAGTGTTTTTGGTGTTCTCATGCAGCCTTGTGCAGCCTATAACAGTTTCCAGGGTGCTTGAGTTCCTGAGTGTTATCTTCTGTGCAGCTCAGTGATCTTAAGATCTTAAGGCATTACGTTGTCTCGGTGTCATTATGTGATTGAGGCTGATTATGTGCATGCAGACAGTTTCTATCAAACTCGGTAGATCAAAGGGTCGTACACACACACACACACACACACACACACAGTCTATCCTTTACACTGCCCTCCTTATTCCTCTATCTCCCCCTCCACCCTTTCAACGGGGCAATAGCATGCTCTCTAATTTTTTCCAGATGTCAAGTACCTCCCTTCCTCCCCTTCCCTGCTCTATTCCCTCCATTTTTAACTCTCCCTGGGTCGACTGAAACCTGGAAAGTTCTGCCCTCTCTCTCTCTCTCACTCTCTTTCTCTCCTCCTCCTCCTCCTCCTCGCCTCTTTCTTCCCCCGGCTCGTTCAACATGTTGGTCTCAACGACAAAACATGACCCCAGGAGGTCAGGCAGGAGAGGCTGCAGCTCTCCCGCAAAAGCAGAAAGGAATGCCGAAGCAAATGCATTTCCCACATTGCATGATGTGCTGTTGCAATCAGCCGTTTGGACCACGGTGCATTTTCGGGCGCCAGCTGTTTGTGGCATGCTCTTTTGCTCTGATTTTGGATGAGATTGTTTTTGTTTTCTCTGCAAGTTTCTTTCAGTTGCTGCAACTGGACTCTCTGTCTCCTCCATCTTGCCCTCGTTTTCTACTTCCTGCGATGGGAACCAACTGGGGGGGGAGTTGTACAGAGGAGCAGTGGGAATGTGAAAGGATACAGGTGTTGCCTCCTCTCTTCTACTATTTATATACATTTAGCTGCAGCTAAAATGTGTATCTGTATGCCATACAGTGTCTTAAATCTCTCACAGTTCCCAGCGACATGTGAGTGGAGCCGCGGACACATGTTGCACAGATTCTCTTTCACCATCACCCTCTAAGTGCATAAACACACTCACTCATCCATTCACAAATATACAGACACACACACCATTAATAATAGACATACACACCATTAATGCGTGTGAGCATGGACTAGATCTATGATTCCCGGCTCTCGCAAAAGCACTTAATGATCCCAGCAGCTGCTGCTCATGTAAACTCTCCTCATCTCCTCTTTTCCTTCCCTTTGCTTCGCTCTCCCTTTCTTTATCCTCGCATATTGATTCTTTAAAGCAACAAAGAAACACATACATGCTCCTAAACAAGCAAAACAGCACACACATGGACCCAAACATGCTTTCCAACTCTGCCACACACAGGGACAATCTGTTATTTGTTTGCCATAAAGCCCTGTTGGAGGGCTAATCTAGGGAACAAAGCATGCTGTTCATCTTCATTGTGGCCCATCCTTTTTTCCCTGATTGCTATGATAAGCCCCAGATATTTTGCTAGTTTCATGCAGCGTTATGTTACCAGGACGTGTCCCATACGGATTGTATGTTAGGTCCCCTCGGGGAAAATTGAGCCGCTGGGATCCCTGCGTTCTGACATACAATAGGATGCACATGTTCCCACCAGCACAACTTCCTGCCAGGTTGTGACTCTGTGTGAGGCTCATTAGCCCCTCACACTGTCAGTCCTGCTGCGTGTGTACATAAGTGCACATTTTAGTACGTCTGTGTGGATATACGTGATAAATGATCACTTCAAGAGTATCACCCACTGTGTTTCATGTGATTTTGTAATCCTGTGTGTATATGTGTGCAAGTATGTGTTAGGACTAAATCTCTACTTGTGTGCATTCTCTGTCACAGAATGGTAAGACGCAGCATTGACCTCTTTTTCTTGTTTTAGCCTTGCTGCAATATGTGGGTCTTTTAATTGTAATTATTTCATTAAAGATGTGGATTTGACTGAGGATCAATTGTGGAAAAGTATTCACATCCATTAAAGGAATAGTTTGACATTTTTGGGAAATACTCTTATTAGCATTTATTGCAGAGAATTAGATCGATACCACTCTCATGTCGGTACGGTGAATGTGAAACTATACAGCCAGGAGATGGTTAGCTTAGCTTAGCATAAAGACTAGAAACAGGGGGAAACAGCTAGCCTGGCCTGGAGATGATGGGTTCATTAGTGAGCTATAGAGGTGCTGGAAGGCAGATGTTGTGACCACTGGACAGAGCCAGGCCAGCTGTTTGAGTGATTCATGTCTTTGTGCAAAGTTTTACTGTCTGGCTGCTGACGGTAACTTTATATTTATCATAAAGATATGGAAGTGGTATCAATATTTTCATCTAGCTCTTGTCAAGAAAGTGAATTTCTCATCGAACAATTACTTTCAGAGGAAATACCTTTGTAGAAAATTGGTAAATTCAAAGCTTAAGTCTTGCTTTCAAAGAAAAGTACCTCAGTACTAAAAAGAAAAAGTCTTTAAAGACAGATAGAGACGGGTACCCTTGAGAGTATTGAATTATCAATGCACTATAATCCAAGCAGCATTTCATGCTTGTATATGTTTGAACTGCTCCGTGCAAGTTTCAACTCCAGTAGACCTTTTTCATAACAGACATTTTGACATGTTAGTAGGAAAAGCACAGGTGAAATTGATAGCATTGATAACACAACGATGGCTCGGTTCCATTAAGTGTCCCAGTAAGCTATTCCAGAGAGCCAGCATGCACAATACCAGGGCCTCCCCTGAGTGGCATACAGCCATAATTAATGTTATTAAATACACCTGTGCTTTTCATACTGTGACAAGTCAAATGTCTCCTGTAAAAAATGGTCTACATTGAACTTTAAGTGTTAAAACTTCCCACTATTCTGAGCACTTTTAGGTTTCTCTTCCACACTGACTGAAAAGTTGAGCTTGACAGTTTATTCTTGACCTTTATTCTTGACAAAACAGTTTCCACTCAAGGTTGAACACCAAACGGTTCCATGACAATTGTCAAACCTTATCTGCTAATGAAGGCTGTGTGATACAGTCTCAATCTCCAAAACAAACAAGTAAAAGACTGGAGATGTTTTAAATTGGAAGATTTATTCAGCAAAGCATTCAGCATTATGACTGAATCCTTTTACGAATTAGGCCTCTTTCACACAGGATATAGTTTCACATGTGGAAATAATAAAATAATGAAGACTGAATCCTAATAGCTGAGTCACTTTCAGAGTCCTGGACTGTGTCTGAAATCACTCCCTTGTTTGCTCATTCATTACTCCCTACATAATGGACACTCAGTAGTTTACTTAATATAGGTGCCTTCAAATGAAACTTGTGAGCTTGTGTTCAAGACATGGGAAGTCGTGCACACGATATGTTTGGTGTTCAAGTGGTTAAGTTGTGCGAACACCGCTGCTAAGCAACGGCAATATTAACGTTACTGTCGGTATATAAGCCACAGAGGCTAACAATTTAACAAGCTAGCAAGTGGGTAACATAATGCAGGAAATGCAAAGGCATAATGACAGAGGAAAAAGATGAGGCCATTAGGAATATCAACATTTTCCACAGACATATTATAAAATTACGAAAAAAACAGTATATAACTAAAATATATTAACTTATTATGAGCCGAAAAGTCAACATCAATGGCCTCCGCCATTTTTGACAATGTCAACAAACAAGTCACAACTCGTGAACTCAGAACTTTCAGAAACTTTCCACTTATGAGGTCGTGAATACCACAAAAGGGGGGCGTTCATATGGACTCTTCTTGTGAACACGACCCCATTTGAAGGCACCAATAGCAGGGTAAACACAGGTGTAATTGATAAAACGAATTACACAGCCATTCCAGTGAGCCAGCATGCACAATAGCAGGGCCTTGGCCAAACCTCAATGGAACAGGGCCATAATGAATGTTATTGACTACACCTGTGTTTACCCTGCAATGACATGTCAAAATGGCTGCTGTGAAAAGGGCCTATTGTCCTCTTTATATACACCCATGGGCCTACTGAGCAGTAAATTGAGATTTTGGACACTTACTAATCATCATCATTTTGCGTCATGACTGACAGATGTAGAGTCGAGCAACTGTAATTTTCAAATGTATAAAAGGTGGGCATTGTATTGTGGGATCAGAAAGTAGTGGGCATAGCATGGGCACTACTACACTTTTTGTTCCTTTGTGGAGTTTTTTGAGGGCGCTATTTATTTACACACTCACGATCCGGACATTCAAATAACAGTAAATGTAGTGCACTATATAGAATGCAGGCTTGGTATAGGCTCTTTTTACAGCAGCCCCTTTGACACATCATAGCAGGGTAAACACAGGTGTAATTGATAAAAAAAAATAATTATGGAACAGGGCCGTCATCAGTGTTATTAATTACACCTGTGTTTACCCTGCAATGACATGTCAAAATGTCTGCTGTGAAAAGGGGCCTATTAAACTGTACATGCTGGGACATTTGAACATAATGAAGCCCTCGTTAATATTGTCAATTACACCTGTGCCTTTCTTATTATGACAAGTGGAAATGTCTGCTGTGAAAATGGCATATTCAAAATCTCCTTTTGAAATATAGTATAAGAAGTCTCAAATTGAGTTACTCTCTACCTCTGAGGATGCAGATTATGAAATATAAACCACATAAAACAAACTGACTTTATTCCTCCCTCCACACACACTCCTCCTCTGTCTCTCTCCCTCATTCATAGAGAAGCTGTTTCAACACCTAAAGCCTGCGCTGGAGTAATGTAACACTGCCAAGTGACCTACATACACTGCAGCATCAGCTCCTTTACATGCACACACAAAACTCACCTGCACTGACCTGGATATTCTTTATTACATGCAGACACACACAGAATCAGTCGCTCAGGTGGAGACAGACATACAAGCTCCCCTCTTTCTTTCTCTCTCTCGCTCTCTCTCTCCCCCCTGATGGAATTAGGTTTCGCTCTGCTGAGAGACTGTAATGTCATATGGCCGGTTGATTGGACAGTGAGAGGCCCGCTGGGAGGGAAGGGAGGTGATGAAAGGATGGGCTGGTTGACCCTGTATGCAGCCTGTATTGTGTGCAGGCACAGTGGCAGACAGCTCTGTACGGGGGTCCTCAATGCTGCCTATTGTGCCAGAGTTTGTGAATCTGGGTCACTTTTTCCCCTCACAACAATCTCTGTCTACATCAGTCTAACATTGCACTCTCTACTCCCCCCTGTCCTCTGATCGCCTGCTCTCACTTTCCTTCCTTTTATCTTTTCTTAGCCATCTTTCATTCTATCCGTCGATCTCATTTACATACCGAGCTCTCTTGGGAATGAATCCTTCACCCTTTACCCTCCTCCAAATGTCACTACATTAAAGTTAAGCTCAAGTTATTCCTGATGCTATACAGTGAAAGCCAATGCCATGCTGATGAAATCTTTTCTTTCAACTCTGACACAGACCAGGCGACCGCCATAAAACTGACTGGACTGGTCCCCCTGTGTCTGAGGCCAAAATCTCTGAGTGTGTTTTCTCAATGTGTGTGTTCCTCAGAGAGACACAGAGGGATACAGAGCAGGGGGGAGAGCAGGGATGCCGAAACACTATGGAGAAAAGGGCCAGACAGGAAATGACCTCCCAGAGAGAGAGGGGGCTTCCCCAAGGGTTGTATTTCTCTCCATCACTCACACACAGAGCTATGATGTCTACCAACAGATATGCATGAGGGCGAGCGAGAAGGCTATAGTCGGGGAGCGTTTGAGGCTTTTAAACGTATAAGGAGCTACAACAGTCATCCATTAGCTCGGCTCTGGAAACCATTGCATCACTCGCTTGCTTCTCGAGGGAAGTTTGCATGTGTGTGTGTGCATAAATATGGGTGTGTGCATGAGTAAGTGCTTATTCTTCCCATGGTTTCAACAAACCTCCCTTCATAGACATTAACATCATGTGTTGCAATTGTGAGTGTGTGAAAAAAGTATAGCAAGTGAGCACAGAAGTTGAAATAGTCAACTAAAAAGTATGAATTGAAACGTCCAGCTTTTGCCACTCCAAGTATAGTAAGCTATGAATGCAAACTTGACCAAAGCAACCTACACATTGATGATCCAGTTGGAAATGATGTTATACAAGCCAGGTGGTGTCGATAAAGAGGAGCTTGAGTTCATCTAATAAGGCTGTGTATAAGGTTGGGAAATACTGATCCAGGCTGCTGTATGTCAGTGGGTAAGCACTCTACCTCATGTGCCATAAATGTGCAGATGTCTTGGCGGTAACATGCTCTTCAGACAGGACTGGAACATAAACCTTCATATACACAGCAGAGAGAATTCACTCTGCACAAATGTCTTGCACAAGATCTCCACATTGCTCCTTGCATGCATTTATTTCCAGACACTTTCAAGTTTGAGAGATCTCTAACTCTAGATTTGGCACCTCAGTCTTAACACACACTTAAGTTTCCCGAATTCCTCATCTGCAAAATGTGAACCATCTGGTGCTCCTTGTGGCAACACAAGGGCGCGTTAATGAGAGAATGGTAAATTACAGTTTAAAAGCTGCATGATGATTCCTACTGTAAGGCAAGGCAAGGCAAGGCAAGGCAAGGCAGCTTTATTTGTAGAGCACATTTCAGCAACAGGGCAATTCAAAGTGCTTTACATAAACATTCAAGAACATTGCGACAAAGTGCAAAAGAACATTAAGACATAATTAAAACAGTTATAAAAACATTAAAGATTAGAAAATAAAAACAAGCTAAAAATAAAAGCTAGGATAGGAGCTAAAATAGAGTACAACACACAAGAGTAAAAGCTCTAGTGCAGTATAAGATCATTATCTGGTTTAATAAAAGGCAGCAGCAAACAGGAAAGTTTTAAGCTTTGATTTAAAAGAACTCAGAGTTGGAGTTGGTCCTGCAGGTTTCTGGGAGCTTGTTCCAGATATTTGGTGCATAAAAACTGAACGCTGCTTCTGCATGTTTAGTTCTGACTCTGGGGACACTAAGCAGACCTGATCCAGATGAACCTGAGAGGTCTGGATGGTTCATAACATAGCAGAAGATCAGAAATGTATTTTGGCCCTAAACCATTTAGTGCTTTGCAAACCAACAGGAGTATTTTGAAATCAATTCTCTGAGAGACAGGGAGCCAGTGTAGAGACCTCAGACCTGTAGGCTATACAGAGAGCAGACTGGGCTTGCTGATTGTATATAGCTCACTACTTTGTGTGTATGCAATGCCTGTCTGTCTGGCTAGTGGAATAGCTGTTCTCTATACAGCTGTTTTATGAATTATCATTTTTCATAGCTTATAATCAAAACCAATGACAATATGAACTTAAGCGTATTGTTGAACTTGTTTTATGAGTGAGTTTGCTCTCTTGTGCGCTCTGCTGCAAAGGGAATCCAAGCGTGGGTTCCAAATCGCATACTTTTTCTTTTTACTTTTAGTACATACTGCAGCTGTGTAGTGTTGCATGCAGTATGCATAACATTGCGCCTTTAGTATGTACAGTGCGTTCCAATACCCATACTACCCTACTATTTAGTATGCCAGAAAAAGATTTAGTATGTCCCAATACATAGTATGTGAAATGCAGTATGCCAAAAAATACCAGGACGTCCTACTACATCCGGTCGCATTTTGCAGTATGCAAGTCAGCATGCTTTTCTGGCTATTCTGACCCACAATCCTCTGTGCAGGGGATACATGAGCAAAAGGGTCAAAGTTCAAGGTGCAATGTTGTGAGGAAGTAGTATGTACCAATTGTATGCATACTGCATGAAACAGTATGTACTTTGTAAGGGCAGCTGCAGTATGTACTAGAAGTAAAAAGAAAAAGTATGCCATTTGGAACACAGCCCGAGTGTCTCTCTCGGGATTCCGTGGGAAGGAAATCTTCCAGTCTGCTTTGTCCATAACAGGGATCCGATCCAGATCTCTCAGACCCCCGGTGGCGGGGGCGCGCACAGAACTCGGTCAAAGGGTTTCTCAATCTCTCTCTCTCTCACTGTAGAGACTCTGGTGTGTGTGTTTGATTACCTGCGTGCATGCGCAAAGCTCTGGATCTCGTGCGTAAAGACACACTGTTAACAGTTGCTGTTAATTAACAGCAGGATTTCAACAGTATTAACCTGTTATTGCAAAAGAAAACCTGTTAAATTACGCTCATAGGCCGTTTTTTAACTGAACTATAATGCATTCTTAAAAAACAGCATTTTAATGCTGATCAACTGTCAGTGAATTAGCTCTGTTCTTCACTCACATGTTGTTATGGTTTGCATTCTGTGCTTGTAGCCAGCTATAGACAGACATTTTGGGAAAAGTGTCAACAAGTCTATTATAGCCTTTTTCCTAACAAGTGTCTTTAATTGTATTTAGTGTGACTATTCCTATGTCTGTAACCTGCTAAGTCTATTCATCTAGGCAAAAAATAATGTTTATTAAAATGTATGTAAAAAATACAACCTAAATAGTGCATTAAAACAAATCAGTAAGATAATGTAAAAGAAAGGTGGAAAAACAGCTATATAATTAATCTTTAAACAGTAAATTAATTGTAAAATACTGTGAAATTAATAAAAACACAACCAGTTCAAACTGTGTTTTTCATTAACAGTACAAAGCTGTAAATTTCAGCGACAGTATAATAATGTTAATTTTACAGTAACATAAAGGCAACCCTGCTGCCAGTTCTTTACTGTTATTTTACTACACTGTAAAAAAAAGTGTAAAATAACAACAATAATTTTCTGGCAGCAGGGGCGCCAGAAAATGTCTGTTAAAAAACGGAAAAATAAAAATAAATTATGTTAATTAACATAAATAAACTGTAAAAGCCCAAATTTACATTAACTCTCAGAAGTTTTGCAAAGAAATCTGTATTTTTACAATAAATACTTTTAGAATTCCATGAAATCCTTTTCTTCTAACAAAAAATAATTGTTGAAATAGATCTAAAAAACTGAATAATTATCTTTAAAAATTATCAAGAAAAGCTTAAATACAGATAATTACGATTGTGATTACAAAAAAATAATGTAAATCTAAGACCATTTACATATAAAATCACAAATGAAACATGTCATTTTTTACATTTTTTTCTGTCATTTTGAAATACAGACAAAAAAAAATAAAATTTCCTGAAAAAAACTGTAAAAAAAAAAAGCTTTTTTTTTTACAGTGTGGGAAATTCTTAACAGTGCACACATCTGGTTTTGGCAGGGTCGCAGAGTTGCGGGGGAGGGACTATTGCAGTGTGTGTGTGTGTCTCTCTCTCTCTTTCGGTGCGTGTGTGTGTGTGTGTGTGTGTGTGTGTGTGCAAACTCTGAGCCTGAACTCTGTAATTCGCAGCAGATGACCACTTGGGTGGATGGAGATGGAGGCTTTTATTGGGGTGGTGATCGGTCGCTCTGTAGAAGATGCTGCTAAGTGATGGAGTGATGGAGCCGCGTGCTTGATGTGCATACTTGATGCACCTTTTTCTCTCCACTTTTCAGAGCAACAAGTGCATTATGGACGACATATGGAGGGGCGACTGCACCTGAACACAACACAAAGCGAATGCATCATCAGTCTCTGGAATGGAGACCGGCAGTTTCCTCCTCCTGGCGGGGATATGCTTCGTCCTGCTGTCGCTCCATGGCTTCACCTTCACCTCTTCCTTACCGACGACGAGCAGCTTTTGTCCAGACCGCTGTGACTGCCAGCACCCGCAGCACCTCATGTGCACCAACCGAGGCTTGCGCAACGTGCCCAAACCTTCCGCGCGGACCCCCGAGGAGGTGCTCATCTTCAGCCTCGGTGGTAACTTCATTAACAACATCTCTGCCTTCGACTTCACACGGTACAGTAACCTGGCACGGTTGAATTTGCAGTACAATCAGATACAAACTATCCACCCAAATGCGTTTGAGAAGCTCTCCAAGTTGGAGGAACTCTACTTGGGACATAATTTGTTATCAAACATATCCAATGGGACTTTGCAATCATTGAAGAAACTCACTATTCTGTGTGGAAATGATAATGGCATTAAGAAAATCACACCGGAGCTCTTTCTTAATTTGGATAATCTGGTGAAATTGCGTCTGGATGGCAACTCCATAGAAGTTCTGCAGGACTCTGTGTTTAAAAGTTTGATCAACCTACATTATCTCCACCTGGAGTCCAACAAACTGCAGCACATTCACAGAAACGCTTTCTCCAAACTCACCAACCTGCGTTTTCTCAACCTGGCGCACAACAAGCAGGCATCCGTGCGTAATGCTCTCACTTTCTCTCAGCTCCAAGCCCTCACAACGCTGCTGCTGAATGAGAATGAGATCCAGCACGTCGGAAACCACGTCTTCCAGAGCCTAAAGAAGCTGTCCAAACTGTCCCTCAGCAACAACCGGATCTCTCAGCTGGACAGTAGGGCTCTGGAGGGACTGTCCAGCCTCAGAGAGCTCCTCATGGACGGCAACGAGCTGGAGGAAATCCCCGCCGGTCTCCTGGATCCTCTGGAGCGTGTCGAGGAGCTGGACTTCAGTCGCAACCGGATCTCCAGCGTGGACTCTTTGGCTTTTGTGCAACTCAAACATCTGCGAGTGCTGAAGCTGAAGAGCAACGCGCTCACCAGCCTCTCCGGGGACATTTTTGCCCTCAACAATGTGCTTTACGACCTGGATCTGCACGGCAACAACTGGACATGCGACTGTCGCCTGGAAGAGCTGAAGAGATGGATGACTGCTGCTCATTCTCAGGGCAAATTATTGACTGTTTTTGTTCAGTGTCATCACCCGGCAACTCTGAAGGGGAAATATCTGGACTATGTGAACAGCTCCCAGCTGCAGCCTCCTGGGAACTGGACCCACTTGTGTAGTAGGAGCCGAGCTGGGCCTGAGGAGAGCCGAGGAGGGGCTTTGTTGGTAAAGGTGGAGGGGGGGAAAGTAGGAGATATGATAAGGCAGGAAGAGAGAGGTGAAGAGGTGGAGGAGACAGAACAGGAGGACAGGGATGGAGAGAGGAAAGAGGGAGAAAAAAGGAAGAGAGAAGGACAGGAGGAGATGGGAATTCAGGGAGACCAAGAGGGTCTAGAGGATGGAGAAGTCTCTTCTTCACTGGAAAGAAAGAAATCGAAGAAAGAGCCACTCAGCCCGAGGTCACGACCTCCTGCAGAGGCTGCTGGGAAACGTGCCAAAGGCAGACGAAGGTCAAATGTCACTTCCAAAACCGATCCACTAGCTACTTCTACACCGAGTCACGCTGGAAACCAGGACAGAAACTCCACTGATCCCACCAAGTTTCCGGTCCAGTCAGGAGAAAAGTTTGATCTTCTGAGGTCAGATCAGGAAGAGGCTCAACCCGTCATCACAGATCCTTGTGTGTTCAACCGCCATTTCATCACGAATGTTTCAGTGGATCAAGTAACGTCTAGTACTGTCACCATCTACTGGACCACTAGGGATCATCACCGCTACACACCAGGACCTGGTGGGTCGGGCCTGGATGAAGTCCACTACCGGATTCTGTTTGACCGTTTCGGCACTCCGGAACGCTTCCCCCGCTTCGTTTACGCTCGTGGCACGGCTCGCTCCATGACCCTTCGAGAACTCAGCTCAGACATGACCTACATGGTGTGCGTGGAGGGAGTAGTCGCGGGATCCGTGTGTCAAGTTGCGCCCCGCGACCACTGCGCAGGGCTGGTCACTCTCCCCGAGGGGTTCGGCCACAGAGGCCTGCTGACCTCTGACCTCCAGCTGGTGACGGTGGCCACGCTGGCCGGGAACGCCGTGCTGCTGCTCGTCATCGGCGGGGTCTGGCTGGGGCGGAGCCTGAAGAGGAGGCTGCAGAGGAGGAAGACGGCCGTGCACGTGCGGCACATGTACTCCACCCGGCGACCGTTTCGCCCCGCCGTAGCGTCTCCATCGGTGTCCGCCGACTTCACCAGCTACCAAAGCAGCCGCCCCGCACGGCTTGCACCACTAGAGGAAGGTGATCTCATTGAGTTCCCTTGTGACCGCTTTCTGGACAGCAACAGTGTTCGCAGAGACGGCGACATGCAGAGATTCTCTGACTAGAAAATGTAAAAAATGTTTCCAGAAAGACATGTGAATTGGCTCGTGTTGCAATCTTTGGCCTCTTGCCACACCACAATATCATCTTGAAAACATGGGGTGTGCTTGTGGCTGTGAACAACTCCACCATTTTGGGTCTGGGTTTCTCATTTGACCACAAGAAAAAACTTCTTAAGTGACAATAGAACCGCTGAGCTCATCAGCGCCTTTTCAGACACCAGAGGAAGTCCAATCCCTCTGACTTCCTCTCCCTGCTTTAGGCCTTTCCTCTTTCGTTTCCTTGCACCTGCGAGTGTTTTCTACATGTGTGATTTGTTGTGTGTATGTAAGGCATGAATGATTGATTGCTCACTGATTTCAACCATGGTGCTAATGTTGAGTTCGTAGACATCATATTGTCTCATATTTGTACAGTATGTTAATGATGGCTGCTGGTTGGCAGGAAGAAAAAAACACTTGTTTTGTATCACATCTATCATGTTTTATACTTTTATATATAAGTCTGCATTACACGAAGAAGTAAAAATCCCCAACAATGTGATTGATTTGTCATTTGAGTGTTTATGGATGATTTAACTCTATAAATAGATGCTACTGGATCTGCGGCTTTCAAATATCTTTTACATAAGCCACTGATTATGTAAAGCACAAGGGGATTATATTTCTAGAGAGAGGGGGGATATATGAAGAGTATTCCATATATACATTTAATAAAATTAGATATCCATTATCCATATCCAGGCATTAACTTTTGAACTCCAGGTTGTGTTTCACTCCCTTTATTTTTACTCTTTAACATACAGTAGTCATTATATGCCTCAGCGTAGCAGGTCAGATATTATTATTTTCAGGTCAGGCTGCTGATCATTTGGCACGTGAGTGGTACTATACATGTTTAAGGATACTTTTTAAAATCAAAATGGTTCACTTGCTGGTAATGTTAGCTGTAACTAGGGCTGTCCTCGACCAAAGAAAACCTTAAGTCGACTAAAACTCATTGTCGACTAATTGATTGGTTGATTTAATCGACAGATCTGTAAAACTGAGTTTCTCCACAAAGAATCACGCAAAAGCACCACTTTAAATCTTGTGTTTATCAGAGATGTGCTCATAAGTTTCTTTGAAATAAGTCATTTCAGCATGAAAAAAAGCATAAAAATGTCTAATCGGCTAAATAAATTAAGACTAAAATTAGTCGTCTAAGTATTTTAAAATATGGAGAGATTAATGAGATATTTTTACTGCAACTGACATTTAGTGCTTTAGTGTGAGGGTGGGGAAGATAATGGCAATAATGTGTTAGAGAAGTAAATGTGTGTGTGCATCCATGCTTTTGCATGCGTGTCAAGATGAGGTCTGGCAATAGTTAAGCAGTCCCTTTGTCTGAGTAGACAGGGTGGAGTGCCTCCCACACTTTTAGTCCAAATCAGGCACATATGCACAAAAAGACACATGTGCACACTCACACACACATACTGTATCTGGATGCACAATTGCATGCTTGCAAAGTATATTCATATCACCAGGCAGGCACTAAATATGTCAGGACATAAAATGATCTTATTATTCTGCACTCAAGAGTTTGTGTCATTTACTGATGGTAAATATAGCCAGACAAATTGATTGTTTAATTAAAGGACAAAAGACTATTTTAAATGTTTCTTTGAGTGTTATACATTAAGAAATGATTATGTCTTTGTATTGGCCAAACATAAAACAGGCTATTTGCTGACCACTCTGGTTATTATGGTCAACTACCACTAACAGATCCAGTCACTAGATGGCAGACTAGACCATATTGTATGTGCAGAAACAAACTGATAATCTCATTGCTCATAACCACTGGTTTACTGTGTTAAAGAAAATAATCTGAATCATAGAAAACATTTTAAAATGATAAAAAACACAAAGAAATACCAGAATAAGAGTTTTTTTTATTAACTGACAGGGATTGAGACATGAGGTGCAGTCATTTAGGGTCTTAAGGCAGTTAAAAAAGTGCTGTACAATCATGTTCTAAATGGCTTTCCAAGACAGACGTGGATTCGATTTTAATCCTTTTTTTTTTTGTCTTATTAGGAATTATTTGTAGAAAAATACATAGTTTTGACAGGCTGCTTCTGCATCAAAGAGAAGGCATAAGGTGTGAAATATAAAACTAATATATAGGCTGTTTGTTTTTGTTTTTTTTAAATTAGTGCAAGATATAAGAGCAAAAGATACAGAAATGTTATGATTGTGTATGTGCATAGTCAGTGGGTAACAGGCAAAGGTTAGATTGCTGTGAACAGAAACATTTTCTGAATAAACACAAGGATCCAGTTGCCATCACAGTTTGTAACAAGGCTTTCAGAAAAGGTCATTTTTGCACCTGGAAATGTATCAGTATGTGGTTCTGGTCTCCTCTCCGACCAAGAAAAAAAAGATGATAATAATGTCGAAAAATATCTCAGTGTTCATTTATAAATTCACCTTTCCAGTTCAGTATTTCCTCTACAATGTAAAGACACATGGATCCACAGCTGAGTGAGACTTTAGTGAAGTTATGACAGAAAGATCTGGTAGGATTCATCCATCCAGTCCCACCAAATCCTCTACGTGGCGAGGGCTAGCGTCCAGGCCTGGGGTCGTGGCCTGTGTCGCTTCCGGCTGTCGAGGAGGTGGAGATGCTGTTGTGTTGGACGGCCTGCAGATGAGACCCAGGACCTACCGTGGTGGGACTTTTCCCTGGGCTCACCCCTGCAGCTGGACACAGAGATAGCTGTCAATCAAAGTCTTGTGTGGACTGTCCGTTACTTCTGTGAGCGGCGTTTGTTTATACATGCAAATGAATGAAAACCCACTACGGCTCAGATTAAAGGAAAATATCTTCTTTTATTTTAACAAATGAATACTGTACATACAGGTAAAAAGACAACAATAGAAAAGTAACACATGCCAATATTGCATCCATCTTTTGTTCTCTGAAGCTCAACACTTAAAAAAACATAACTTTCATTTAAGCCACAAGGTGCCGTATTTTTAATCTTTCCTTTAAGGTCATATACAGGTTCAACTATTGTTGACTTTAATCCTGCCTGGAGTGCAAGATGGGCATGGTCTGCTTTTTGTTCCGAGCTAGCTTCATGCAAGGCAAAAACGCCAGAGTATTGCGTTGCACTCCGGAGTATTTCAAATACCATCAAGGTCTGGTTCATTAAATGAATGAATGGAAATGAAAAAAATGCATTCCTTTGAATGGAGAGTGCAGTGCTTTCCCCTGATTGGCTCTCCATTGGAATAAAAGTGCATGTACCAATATTTTGGAGACTGTGGGGTTAAAAGCGGAGTTTTAAGTGCTGTTCAGTTGCACTCTGTGAGATACAGTTTAAGGTCCCTGTGTGTGCTGAGAGGTGGCTCACCACGGGGTATTCCCATATGTGCACATACAAGGTATCTGAAATATACCCTCAGTGGTGGATGGAGATGATTGGTGTCAGGCATCTGGAAAAGCTGGTGAGATTTTTCTAGAGCGGGGCGTGCAGGCAGGGTATGGGGGTTTTACTCACTGGGGTACCCCTGTGTCTCTCTCTGCCGGGCAGTGACGGGACAGTCCTTGTGGGTGAGCAGGATCTGCTTCAGCTGACCCACCTCCGACCTCAGTGACGTCACCTCGTTCTGGAAGCAGACAGAGAATTACTAAGTATCCTTGAAGTGTGTGTACTTATGTCTGCACAGAGCGTGACCCACCTGTAGCTGCAGGTTTGTGTGCGTCAACTCTTCAGCTTTCTTCTCCAGCGACGACACCCACACTTTCCTCTTCTGTCGGCAGCGGGTGGCCGCCGCCCTGTTGCGCTCCAGAAACTTCTGCCTGCGCTCGTCAGGGTCCTGCTCCGCCGACCTCCTGCGACGGCTGCCCCCACCTCCTCCTCCTCCTCCTCCACTGCTGGAGCTACTACCTCCCTGCACTGCATGCTGGGAGTGGGATGGATGGGATGGCTGCATCTGCTGTGCAACTGGTGATAACTACAAACAAAAAACAATTTGAAAGTGACCTCACTGTGCCTGAATGCAGAAGTATGTCATACTGTAAGTCATCACTGAGCTGATCAGTAAACATCCGTACCTCTCCTGGCGCAGGAGGCGAGCCCTGGTGCAGATGTGGAGGCGGCGCTTGGTGAGCCTGAGCGTGGTGGCTGTGGGTGCTTCCCAGATGCGGCGGAGGTGGAGCATGGCACCGCTGCTGGAAGGTGAGGGGTGGAGCTTGAAGCTGCGGATGATGAGGATGATGGTGGTGGTGTTGTAGCGGAGGTGCCTGATGACGCTGTGACATCATGTCCATCATGTGACCCATGGATGTCACGGCAAGGTTGTTGATGGCGCCCATTGCCGGGTGGTGCTGTTGGAAGTGATGGCCCAGCGTCTGTTTGGATCTCTGAGAGGAGATAAAAAGATGAAATACAATATAAGTATACATTTCACCACATGTGTACAACAGACAAACATCAAATATCTATTTTCTATTATTGAAAAGGCCGTGAGCCGGTTCTAAACCCGCAGAGACAAAGAGTCGTACATGTCGTCGCTTTAAGAAAGATAAACACAGAGGAGCCTCAGTAATTGACACTCTCATTATAACTTGTATATTTCACATCCTCTCATTTAAAGTGCACATTCCTTCTGAGTTTATTATGGCCTCTAGGAATGCTACAGACAACCAGTTTCAACTCTCAAATGTCTCAAAGGCCGGTGAACACGGTATAAGACGACATAGGAAGATGCACGCTGGGACATGTAGGGCCAAGCACGCCCCCAGTAACACTGGATAGGAGCGGGTTATTGCAGGTGATTTCTTTACCATTATTTATGGCAAGTGGAATTTAGTTGCTAAACATTACTGAGAATGTATAAATTTAACTGGGCCTAGATGGATAAGGGGTTGAGTTTTATAGGACAGATTTTAACACCAATTCTTCTGACAATAATGAAGGACTCTACGGACAAAGCAAATTCCTCCAACCTTTGTCTACGCCCGGTTGAATCATTTTTTAATGTATGTCGCATTATGACTATCTGTATTCTGAGAGGGCCTCTGACTAGCGATGGGTGATTCCAAACATTTTAAATACGATATGATACTTTTTGTTCCAATTTTAATGATACTGATACCGATACCAACACTGATCGTTTTTTAAATTGGTATGTAATTTTTTAAAAATAATGGTCATTTTAAAAAAAGAAAATAATTAATGTGGCGCTGCCACCCCATATAAGGGGCAGATGAGGTGGCAATGGAAAACTTTAAAAAGGGATGTTGAAGAACCAGGTTGATAAACAGGAGTAGTGCAAAAAAGTGTCATTTATTAACAAAACCAAAGGGCAAAAATGAAATGAATAATAGGCCCGTTACTCGATACCATTTGTTACACAGATTTGGTGCTAAATTTAACCATTTTTTTCCACTCGAGAATTGACAAAAATTATTAATAATCCCTCCAAAATACCACATTAAGATACCAAGACCTTGAGGAACACCATAGAAAAAGCCATGCTGTGATTTGGTATCATTTTGAGATTTCTGCAAGAATTGCATTTTTCAGCGATTGGATGGCGAGCGCTTCTGTTCTGGAAATTGCTCAGAAACTCCCTTATTGTCAACATACCTAGGAAAGCCATCCATCCTCTGAATGCTCTAGGTCTCTAGTTTGTGGCTATAAAGTTTCATGAGGCTGTGATTATCCTAGAGGTCACCACAGGTCATTTTATACAGTGAGGTCAAATTTAAAAAAAAATGGTCTCACTAAAATGAAATGGCTACTATGAGGACTAACATCATCACACATGAATACAATTGGGCTCATTGGATCCACAAGAGTCTCAGCTTTACAGTGATACCAAATTTATGTAATGCAGAAATATTCAAACACACGATGGCGGATATGTGTAAATACTGTGTTCCCCACAGGGTTATTTGAGTTGTGTTAAACTAAACAATATACTATATGAAGAGCTTGTGGATATACATAAACATTTTCCGTCTGTCATACTGGGTGTGGTGTGTGTGTGACCCCCAACGACGGCTAAATTGGTAACAGCAGATAAGCTACCTAACAGTACAGGCCTCTTCAGGTCAAACAAGCCGCCGTGTCTCCTCTACGTACAGAAAAATGTCTCAAAATAAAAACGATAACTGCTCTCGGCCACAAGCTCCCACTTAGCCCATCGTCGCCTTTTCTCCTAATTATCCACAACCGTGAAAACAACTGTAGATAAGAGGGATAATGTGTTCCAATAAATGCTGCAGTCTGCAGCTTGATACCTTCACACTTTATCATTCCCACATATCATCTGACTAAACAGACTGTAAGAGCTAAATTAAACCTCATCTCACCTTTCTCCTACACTCAGCAGAGGAGACGCAGAGAGGGAGAGGTCATGTTTAGAGCATGACATCACCCCCCCTCCCATCCCTCCTCCCTCCCTCCCTGGCTATATTGCTATCTGTTCCCTGTTACACAATATTTCTTTAAGAGAAGAAGCAGTTTTTTTTTTTTTTTTCTCCCTTCAACCATTCAACGACGAAAAAAGGGAGCACATTTAGCCGGTGCCAAGGATGAGGTCACCGAGCTGTCTGTGCCAGCTTTGCCAGCCAGCCAGGCTGCCAGTCAAACACACACAGCCGCACACACACTGAACAGGACGGGACACGAGTATTTCAGCTCTGTTTACTACATAGAAACACCCTGACACTGGGGCCTGCGATTACATCATGGGTCTCCTTGGCCTGGATGACACACCACGTTGATATTTCTGTCTGGAGGGATCAGTGAATGAAGACACAGAACTGTCCGTGAAACACTGATCCACTTGTTGAACGTTTACTTTTCCACTTCAGCTGAGTGTGGAGTTACTGCACTGTACAACGGAGGCATGTTAATACGCCATCTGTGGTTTTTTACAGAAGCAGAGTCCTGTTTCACACCTTGGGAATGCAAAACACAACACCTGACGAGAATAAATTACAATAGAATAAAGTTAAATTGGTCTGGAGAAGAAGTGTGTGTTCAAAGAAGAGATTTGAACCTGCGACCTGAGCAGCTCTGAAACCTGAAACCACTTTTCTATATACAAGCACTGCACATGAAGTCATAACCTATGCGTGTGTGTTTGTGTGTGTGGATGCGGGGCGATTTCACAGTTTTCCCTTTGAAGTTGCTTTTGATAGCACACATATATTTAACAATTCATAGGACATGCACCTAGAAAGAGGAAATGTAAAATATACAAGGGGGAGAGATGGAGAGCATGTTGACACAAGGAAAATAAAACAACCAAGAAAGCCAGGGAGAGCATGTAGATTGTGACTTCCTGTGGTGCGGACCTGTGTGAGTGTGTGTTAAAGTGTAGAATTACAGTCTGTTTCCTGTCTATCCTGATTAGAAAGGAATAAGCCAAAGGCCGAATGTGAGACAGAGTGTGTTTTGTGGCTTTAATTTAGAGATGAGAATAGTCAAATCATAGAAAGTTAAAGAAATAGTTCGACATTTTGGGAGATACTTTTATTCGCTTTCCGGAGGGGAATTAGATAAGAAGATTGCTACCGCTCTCATATTTGTCTGTTAAATATAAGTAAGCAAATATGAAGCAACAGCAGACAGTTATCTCAGCTTAGCCTCGTTTCCACACAGTTTTGTTTTGTGTCCATAAATTTGTATAGGCTAGTTTACGGATTACGTCCCCTAGTGTTCAACGCAAGGAAATGCATCTCTTTACGGATGGATAGAAACACCACCGCAGATATGGGAGAGAAGTTAAGGGTGGAGGGGTCTTGCATCGTCCTGATTGGGGTTATTTCACAACAATGACCCGCTAGCTGCACATTATCCTGCTTATTACTAGGCTACTTATTTAAGAAATAAATAATTTGCCACAAAAATGGTCCGCCAGAGTCCGACATAACAGTCAGTGTTATACATAGCGATGATCTGTTATACATAGCAACGGTCTGCCAACGGGCAAGCCAAGAAATAGTCCGGCTCCTAGTAAAACTATAGACTGTACCGTCTCCATGACGTCACCGATTGGTTTTGTGGACTGCCGTTTTGAAGCCACGAGTTTAGCATTTTGGCACAAGAGAGGGTGGAGCTAAGTACAACCGAGCGCTTAACAAAACATTTTTAGAAGACGAAAACACAAACAACTCCAAGACCAGACAACTCCGTGTTAGCGACTTGTCAATCACAGGGTAGCCACGCTCTAAAGCATCCCCTGCTTTATCGTCTATATGACTCTAAATGGGACCATAACTTACTAAATGAACATCATGCTGTATTGAAGAAGACTTGAAACTAACGATTGAGACCATAAACTCATGTTTACAATGTTTACTGAGGTAATAAATCAAGCGAGAAGTCCTTTTCTCATAGACTTCTATAAAGACAGACTTCATTTTGCAACCAGAGGAGTCTCCCCCTGCTGGCTATTAGAAAGAATGCAAGTTTAAAGCACTTCAGCATTGGCTTCACTTTTCAGACCCGGACGGAGGTTGCCCACTGATCAAAACAACACATTATCATTTTTAAACTTCAATTTTTGTAAGGATTAAATTAAATTGAGTATAACATGTAAATTAATGAGCATTAGAGGTGCTGGTAGGCGGGCTTTGTTGCCTTTTGACAGAGCCAGGCTAGCTTTTCCCCCTGTTTCCAGTCTTTATGCTAAACCAAGCTAAGATTGGTATAAATCCATCTCTGTCAGAAGGCAAATAATTGTGTTTCTCAAAATGTCAAACTATTCCTTTAAAACTAACAAATGACTATCAGCTTTAATCCAAAAACAATGTCGTTGGTATCAGTTTTCAAAAAGCCACTAGTGGTCCAGCTGTAATATATGGTGTGCTCATAAAGACGGTCTTTGATAAAGCATAACGTTATAACCGGAGGAGATGAGTGGTCAGTACCTGAGGTGAGGAACAGGAGGGGTTGTGTACAGGACCTGGCATCCCCATTATACACGACATTTGCTTCTCTATCTGAAGAAGGAAAGAAATTGACACAAAAATAACTTTTCAACCGTGACAAGGAAAAGCTATAGCACATACATAACCTCAAGTATATAAAGAGTTTCCAACAAGGTCACATCCATTTGGAGTTTGACACTTTTGATTAATTCATACACAAGAGTGAAGTGATTTTTTCTGTCAAGCCATGAATATTTCTAACTCGGGGATCTTGACCACTTTGGCCATTATACCTGCATCTATAAATCATAATGTGCATCTGAACGCAAATGTTATGTGTGTGTGAGTCTCCCATACTTACGGGCATGTGCTGAGCAGATGCCCCTTGCATGGCGGGGTCTGGCAGGGGGCCAGGTAAGGAGGCTGGCAGCGGTTGTCTGTGTCTGTTCCGCATGTGGAGGAGGGAGGACAGCGACCCGGCAACTGGCCTGTGGTCAGCCACAGAGGGAGAGAGAGAGAGGGACAAGTCATGCCACAGAGCTAAAGTTTCACTAATCCAGTTCAGAGAGAGGTGCAAGTTGAAACATTTATAGCTTTAATGGCAGATGGAGGTGAGGCTGAGATAGATGGACAAAAAAGGTCAATGTGGGAAGGATAAATGGTTGACATGAATCGAAGGGGTGATAGAAGAAGGTTCAAATCTACTCGAACTAGCTGACTTTTTTTTGTGTCGAGTGTTTTGGAATATCCATCTCAGAGATTTCTGCCTCCACCCCAATACAATTGAGGTGATTTGGATTTTGTTTGTGATGCTCAAAGCATTAAAAAACTACTTAATTTTACAGGTCTGCAAATTTTATGGCAATTAGGTGATAATTAGCAAGTAATCTATTTGAAATTTCTTTGGAATTACTGCCAAGTTACCCCAATATTTACCTCAAGATTTATTTCTACCTCAAAGATTACATTATTTTAAACATTATTTAATAATTAAATGCTAAAATAGCATATAATGGTTAGAATAGGGCCCTTAGGCTTGAGAAGCGTCTGTGTGCTGCTCTTCATCGGAGGTGGAAAACCTAAACTAATAGAAAACACTTCTGATCAGGCACACATCTCACCATTGTGTGACTTTTTGTCGACACGAATGTAACCTGGTAGCTGATGTAATGATTCAGGGAGTTTTGTTAAGAAATTTCAAATAAGTTATTTGCTAATTATTATATATTTATCAGCAGACATGGAAATAAAGCATATCAATTAACTTTCTATTCTTTTCCTGGAAATGTATTAAATAGATTACCAGCTATTTATTACTGCTTATTGGGAAATAGCGGAATATAATTATTGCTTAATGTTTATAATAGATATGAAATATAAATAATAAAAGTCCATAGTCAAGTCCCAAGTCAAGACAGCCAAACAAAGTAATTTTTGATACATTTTGAGGTAAATATTGGGGTAATTTGGCAGTAGTTCCAAAGAAATGTCAAGGTTACTTGCTAATTATCAGCTAATTACCATGAAATTAACAGACCTGTAAAATTAAGTGTTACCAAAAGCTACATTATAAGCTGTGTGTCTTTTCAGAAACAATGTCCCTGTCACTCTGAATAATCCACAGACCTCACTGTGCTGGACACCATTTTCATTGGAAATACTTCATGCTAAAAAGAAATAGTCCCTATGAAACCTATTGTACTGTGGATTATCCAGAATAATATGGACATCTGTTTCTGGAAAGAGTTGTTTCCGTTTTCAAAGTAATTTTTAAACGCTGTGAGCACCACAATCTTAATTCACCTCCAGTCAGAATCAGAATCGCTTTTATTATTTATTATAAATGTATGTGCAGGGATTTGACTTAGTGATACAATGCAGTAAAACCATGACAGGTAAAGGTTAAAAAGATAAGACTGATAAATACAATCTTTATACACACTTAAAAATGTCAAAAGGCTGCATTATGCTACATATACTAAAGTCTTGGCACATATCTTATATAAAATATTTAATATTTTGGGCAGTTTGTGATAATTTGGGGGACTTTTTTTTATCAATTGTGGCGGTTGAATCTGCCTATTTCTTCCCCTATATAAATAATTATTCCTTCATACCTCTGTGATAAAAGCCTTTCATCTGATCATGTCTGCTATATCTATTTAATGTAACACAAGATATCATTTTAAAAGGACATATTTTCTCATTATTGTGACTGTGGTGGTTTTGAGTTTGCCTAAACTTATACTATTAGAACAGAATATGTCATATGAGGCATTTCTTTTTGGACATTTTTCGTCTTGCACTCGTACTCTGCCACAGAATTTACACAGAATTTACTGTTGTCTCGAGATGTTTATGTTTATTTTATTTAAGAAGAGACAATTCACATTAATTAACATGAGCTTAGCATGAGCCCATCATGTTAATGTGCCAGATTTAATTATACAGGCTAATTTTCATCTGCAGGTACATTTGTGACCAAGCTGCGTACATGTGTGTGTGTGTTATTTTAATAAAACGTCATGATTTATATTCTTGATTAATTGCAAAAACGTTTGGTCGGTAAAACACAAAATCACAAAATAGACAGAGCCCACAGTGACATCTTCAAATTGCTTTTTTTTCCCCCCAACAAGATATTAAATTTACTATCACAAAATACAGAGAAAAGCAGCAAATACTCAAATCTGACAAGCTGGAATCAGAGAATATACTGTATAGCACTTTTGCTTGAAAAATTACAAAAAAGAAATGAATTGTTGAGCATAACACAGTGTACTTTCATAGACTAAGCTACTGGAGTTACCCTGCACTATATTCATTTTTTTTGTCTCTTCTGCACTATATTCACTTTTTTAATAGTCCTGTATCACAGCTGTTACCCTGCACTATATTCAGTTTTAACAGTTTTCTTCATCTCCTTGTATTTTTATATCTGGTATATTTTTTTGTTGTACTTTGCACTACTAACTTTTTTACTGCCTTTTTACTAACATGTTTTGCACTATGGAACTGTGATGCTAGAAACTTGAATTTCCCTCGGGATCAATGAAGTTACTATCAATCTATCTATCTATCTATCTATCTATCTATAAGGTTCTTTATGGGCTATTCGGGGTCAGTCAAATCTGGCAACACTGGGTGGAGGAAGAAATCTCAGAGGTGGAAATGTGGGCACATAAAACCTAAACTATCTAAACCACTAGAAGTAAGTGAGACAATAATGATGTTTTGTGATTTGGGTAAACCAACACTTAAATTCTGGACAAAAGCATCCGCTGAATGAAAATCGAGCAATCAAAAATGTTATTGTGTGTTAGCAGAAAGGTGTCAACAGAGGTTTGAGGTGAAGCAACGGCGATGGAAACTATGATGAGGTGAAAAAAGTGAAAGAAAAAACAGAGATATGGAAAAAAGGGACAGCTTGAGAGGGGAGGAGAGAAGCTCAGGGATCACAGCGGGGGATGAAGAGACCCGGGGTGCCATGTGCTGACCTAACCGCTCTGGCTCTCAGCCAATCGGACAACGTGGGCCTCCGTGGCCGCGCTGAGGTCATTGGCAATGATGTCATCACTGAATCTGGGGTATGCGGCCCGTTTAGCGTACAACAAAGTACAGACAAACCAAAACAGCGTTTCCTAACGTAACCACAACAGTTCTACCGGGCCAACAGCCAGACACTCAGAGACCAGGTCGCTATGGAAACCGGTCGTAAACACGGGGGGAAACAGTCAGACACACGATCCATGGTTCATTTAGCAACACTTAGCTGGTTTCACCGACTCACATGCTGTCTGGATTCAGCTGGCACTGATTTATGGACCATAATCAACTGTCAGCTCCCTCCCCTCTGTCCTGTCCTGTCGGGTCCGAGACAGATGTTTGGAGATTATTATGTCATTGACTTACTTTGGGTACCTTGGTTCATCTAATCAGCTGCATAGATGTGACAGAGGCTTTGATTATCTACTGTATGTGTAAAGACAAGATTTTAAAAATCCTCCATAGGCTCCAAAATATTAAGGACAGTACTACAAATATAGATATAAAACACACCTATGGCTGTAACAAATGTGACCTGGTAACCTGCGGGTTTAAGGCACTGATCATGTACTCAGAAACATCTGAGTCCGGCTAGAGACCTTTTTGCATGTTCTATCTCTCTCCTCTCATTTCCCGTTCTACTGTCTACTTAAAAGCTGCAATGATTTATCGATTAATTGGTAACTATTAAATTAATCACCAACTATTTTGATAATTGATTAATCAGTTTGAGAAAGTCTAAATTCTAATTCTTGCTTCTTAAATGTGAATATTTTCTGGTTTCTTTACTCCTTTATGACAGTAAACTGCATATATTTGAGTTGTGGACAAAACAAGACATTTGAGGAAGTCATCTTAGGCTTTGGGAAACACTGATTGACATTTTATGACATTTTATAGACCACATAACTGATCAATAATCAACGGATTAATCGACAATGAAAATAATCGTTAGTTGCAGCCCGAGTCTACTCTCCAATAAAGGCATAAAATGTATAACAAACATTTAACAAAGTGTCACAAATCTAATAGTGAAACTGCCCATTTTAATTTATTAGGTGATAAATATAACAGAAAAATCAAAAATCTAAATTTCATGAAAAAAAATCAAGTGTGTCCTCGCAGCTGAAAATTTTAAACATTTAAAATAGTACTGAAAATGGCAGTAGAATCACGATGCATTTTTGTTGTTGTTTCGTTTGAATTATATTCCTACACTTAGTTTTATGTGGGGATTTTTTTTACACTAATATTTAAAATGTACTTGTGATTCGTTACCTTTTGTATCTCTTTTGGGTGTGTTTTTTTTTTTATGTAAGCCATTCTTCCAAACCTTAACACGTACTTATATTTCTTTCATGTGATTTGTATTTAATGTTTCTTTTTGTGTTAAACAAATAAACATAAACAATTAGTGAAAGAAGCTGGCAGTAAAAATGGAAGTGATGATGGAAGTCGAAGTAAGCAATAAATAAAGTTGTGTTCATTTAAGCATAAGCGTTTGAGAAAAAGTTTACCCTTTTCCAGGCTCTGTACTTTGACAAACTCCTCCTAGAAATTTTAACCCGATTGACTTTAAATTTGGTCAGTACAATCTGAAGACCTTTGTGATGAAAAGCTGCTAAAGATTTTAGTTTTTATGAAACGGCGTTGTCGTGGCGTGGCGGAGAATTTACATGATTCGCCATTGAACGACAAACTGTTGTAACTCGACTGTACTTGGTCAAATCTGCCCCAAACTTGACCTACTTCATAGCAGTCCAGGCCTGAGGACATCTACATGGCAATATTGATTCATACTCATAGCGCCACCTTCTGGCAACAGGAAGTCAGCGTTATGTGACAAACATCATTCAATTTACATGAAATTTACATTGTGTAATGACACAGGAAGTGGTGCGAAATTTGCAATCCATTATGTCCTGTGCCACTCAGTCCACGCAGGAAATAACGTCTAACTTGTGCGTGCAGTGTCCGATGGTCACAGAAATGCACACAGCTTGTAGCTTTAATTCGATTTTTAAAAAATTAAAATAAACATAATTTATACATACTTATAATTAGAAATATGATGGATATTAATCCAGTCACAGACGGTCTTACTAAAAAATTTCAGATATTTACCAATTACAAAATTTGCACATTAGAGTAAAACTGGAATGTATAAATGTTGCATATGTAATCTATACTAAATAATGTTTTACAGTTAAAGAGCTGCTTGTAATATCAACGGCAATGTTACTATTTTCATTGCCTGAAGTAATTTTAATCATTGAATAACTGAATCTATTTGAATTTGACATACCTAAAATATGACAACACGATTTTTCACAGCAAGCTCTAAATAAAATTGGTGTGACATTTTTCATTAAACCCACAGTACACTGTATGTACAGTACATAAATCCAAGTCGAAAGTTGAAATGTCAGGAAGAGGGAAAGCAGCTGCTGGGAGCTGCTCGGATGAAAGACAGGAACTCCTCTAATCTGTCCGTTGAACTAGGAGATAACTGGGGAGCCGTGGAAGCTGCTGAGAGACTCCAGTCTGGTTCTGGAGTCTTAACAGACATACAGACGTAGGCAAAATTGTTGGTACTCTTCCGTTAAAGAAAGAAAACCCCACAATGGTCACTGAAATAACTTGAAACTGACAAAAGTAATAATAAATAAAAATTTACTGAAAATGAACTAATGAAAATCAGCTGTTGCTTTTGAATTGTGGTTCAACAGAATCATTTTAAAAAACAAACTGATGAAACTGGCCTAGACAAAAATGATGGTAGCCCTAGAAAAGATTGAAAATAATTTGACCATAGGGACATATTAAACTAAGGTGTGTCCTGTAATTAGCATCACAGGTGTCTTCAAACTTGTAATCAGTCAGTCTGCCTATTTAAAGGGTGAAAAGTAGTCACTGTGCTGTTTGGTGTCATGGTGTGTACCACACTGAACATGGACCACAGAAAGCTAAGGAGAGAGTTGTCTCAGGAGATCAGAAAGAACATTATAGACCTTCATGTTAAAGGTAAAGGCTATAAGACCATCTCCAAGCAGCCTGATGTTCCTGTGACTACAGCTGCATATATTATTCAGAAGTTTAAGGTCCAGGGGACTGTAGCCAACCTCCCTGGACGTGGCCGCAAGAGGAAAATTGATGACAAATCGAAGAGACGGATAATACGAATGGTAACCAAAGAGCCCAGAACAACTTCCAAAGAGATTAGAGGTGAACTCCAAGGTCAAGGTACATCAGTGTCAGATCGCACCATCCGTCACTGTTTGAGCCAAAGTGGACTTAATGGAAGACGACCCAGGAGGACACCAAATCATAAAAAAGCGAGACTGGAATTTGCCAAAATGCATATTGACAAGCCACAAAGCTTCTGGGAGAATGTCCTTTGGACAGATGAGACAAAACTGGAGCTTTTTGGCAAGTCACATCAGCTCTATGTTCACAGACGCAAAAATGAAGCATCCAAAGAAAAGAACACTGTACCTAATGTGAAACATGGAGGAGGCTCGGTTATGTTCTGGGGCTGCTTTGCTGCATCTGGCACAGGGTGTCTTGAATCTGTGCAGGGTGCAATGAAATCTCAAGACTATCAAGGCATTCTGGAGCGAAATGTGCTGCCCAGTGTCAGAAAGCTTGGTCTCAGTTGCAGGTCATGGGTCCTCAAACAGGATAATGACCCAAAACACAGCTAAAAACACCCAAGAATGGCTAAGAACAAAACATTGGACTATTCTGAAGTGGCCTTTTATGAGCCCGGATCTAAATCCTATTGAACATCTGTGGAAGGAGCTGAAACATGCAGTCTGGAGAAGGCACCCTTCAAACCTGAGACAGCTAGAGCAGTTTGCTCACGAGGAGTGGGCCAACATACCTGTCGACAGGTGCAGAAGTCTCATTGAGAGTTACAGAAATCGCTTGTTTGCAGTGATTGCCTCAAAAGGTTGTGCAACTAAATATTAAGTTAAGAGTACCATCATTTTTGTCCAGGCCAGTTTCATTAGTTTGTTTTTTAAAATGATTCTGTTGAACCAAAATTCAAAAGCAATGTCTCATTTTCATTAGTTAATTTTCAATACATTTTTATTTATTATTACTTTTCTCAGTTTCAAGTTATTTCAGTGACCTTTGTGGGTTTTTCTTTCTTTAACGGAAGAGTACCAACAATTTTGCCTACGTCTGTAACAGAGGCAGTATTTGGGTGGCAGGGAGGGTGTGGGTGTTGTGCAGCGGTTCTCCATCTCTTTTTGCTATGACTTTGTTCTCTCAGTAAATTCATGTCTGATTTTTTTTCTTCCTTTCTCTCAGTTCATTAGTGCGGTGATAAATTATGCAGGGGGAAATGCCAGTGTGTGCCAGACAGAATGAGTTATAATACTTCCAAAACAGGATGGGTGAGACAGGGTTAGAGGAGAGGAAGAAAGAGTGAGAAAAGGAAACATTAAAAGGAAATATGTGTGTGAAGGGAATAAGTACTGTTGCATGGATGAATAGTAAACTGTATGTGTGTGTATGTTTGCCTTTCAGGTGTGTGCAGCCGTACTCACCCTGAGTGTGTGAGGGTGGAAGGAGCCTGGGTGATGACCGATCCAGACTGCGAGGTGGACAGAGCTTGCTGGGCAGCCAGGCTGCAACTGGGGCCCATCATGGGGCCATGAGAGTGAGGGTGCTGCAGGGGATGGGTCTGTGGGTGGTGCAGCGGCGGCTGGGGTTGTGGGTGCTGAGGCTGAAGCTGGGGTTTGAGCTGCTGATGCTGCTGGTTCATACAGGACGGCCCATTATGTGAAAGCGTCTGCGGGGGGTGGGGGGGAGAAGTGGAAGTGACAATCAGCTGGGACCATTTTGAACTATCTTCTTTCAGTTAGTGTGTGTTTTGTGATCTGAGGTGATTTTGATGTGTGTGCATTTGTTTAAGTGTGTGTGTTTGACGTCTATCTGTTTAATTTACACAGGAGAATGTGATCGCCTGGTGTGTCTTTCCTCGCAGCAGGTCAGATATCTGCGGTCGTCTAATTGGGTCTGACTGCTTTTATCTCCCTCACACTGGAGTGTCACTCAAAACGCTACGCTGACAGACCTCACAGGCAAACACCATATCAGCAAAGTCAGCATTATTTTTTTCTTATCTAACCTCTATAGCCAAAAAAATTACAAATACTGGATTTTGGATTTAGAGTTTGGATTTTTTTCTGTGAAATGTACCTGTTTGCTCTTTTCTTCTTCTTGTGCTTGAAGAAACTCTTCCTCTATCTCCTTGAACAGACCAACCTCTTCACAGTTCTGCAAAAATCGGGTCGGCGTCGGAGTCTGGTCTGGAAGCATTACGTACAAATACACAAAAAATAAAGGATGAATTAAAAAAATCACCATTCAACATTCATGTATCTCTGTCCTTTTGCCACAATAGTCCTCTCCTGTTTTTAGCTTTCTAAATCGACGCACGTACAAGCTGCAATGCAAAGAGGAGAAACAAGTCTCCTCTCAACCGTGCTCTCTGTCTCTCTCTGTGATAACATCAGTCTGTCTCTCTGAGCCGTCTAAACATGCAGGGGTCAAAGGTCAGCTGGGCTCTTTGTTTTGACATGAGATTTCCTGCAGGAGGCGTGACAGGCTGCAGGACAGCGAGAGAGAGAGAGAGAGAGAGAGAGAGAGAGATGCAGAGGGAGAGTCTGCAGAGGGTCGATGCCATGATGCTCATGTTTATGTCCAGATGGACAGCTGTTTCTATGGTTACAGACATTGTGACATGACAGACCATGAGTTGGATTGTGGTGGTGCAATAGACAAACAATGCTTTGTGCTTAGTGGAGCTACTCGTTTTGCATTGCATTGTTTTATACAGTATATGTGACATACAGCTGGATTAGTATATTGAAAAAAACACGTCTCTTTTGCATTTTAATAGTTGCAAACCTGTTTTATTTAATGCCTCAGCGTAGTAAGAACCAGAGTATTTATAATTTGTTGTTGCATGCGGGACACACATATAGTTTGACTGTGGTTTTTGAAAGCCCCATTTTCCCTAAGTCTTCTTTTTGCAATTACAAAAAGCATCCAAAACAGCATTTGGACACATCATCTTCCCACTAAATCCCATGATAATTCAATTATTTTTGGGTTAACAGCTCTTTAAACAGGATCAACCCTTTTCTATCCACTTGTGGCAAAAATGAATGAATGAAGAAGAAGAAGATGAGGAATTTAAATAACTTAAATAATTGTTTTTATTTTTGCTATTTTGTGATATTTTACAGACAAAAAACTATTATGTGATTTATCAAGAAAAATACCACTGTAGTATATTTATGGTATGTAAGCCATTGCTGTAGTAATAAATTACACTAACTGTCCATCTGATATTGGTAAATATTTGTTTAATTAATCAGTAAACTAATATAGTGTTATTGTCACACTAACACTGATGCACACCGTAATAAACTGAGGTATCTACCCAATTCTACCACAATATAAATATATAAAACATTAATGAAAGACCTAGAAGCAGAGTCAATCGGGAGCTGTCTGTGTTTCTGAATATTTTCACTTTAACGTTGGCTTCAAACACTTGATTTTAATGTGTTTTGTATGATATTATGCTATGTATTTATATTGCATTTGTTTTATGCATTGGCGTCTGAAACTTTAATGTTTGTTTAAATGCTGCTGTCTTGGCCAGGTCTCTCTAGCAAAAGAGATTCTTAATCTCAATGAATACTACCTGGTTAAATAAAGGTTAAATAAATACAAAATATTCTCTCCTACCTGCACTCCTGTCCTCATTGTTTTGCCCAGTATCCAAACGAAAAGAGTAAAATATTGAAGACGGTTTGTTTTGACCCCTCCTCACCTCCTCCCTGTGTTTCTAAATCAAAACTGGTCTTCGCTGATGGCGTTATCAGTATGTTTCAGTCTAATCTGATGGAGTATAATGTGCATGTTGCAACATGAGCAGCTCTGTTTCACCGCAACAGACTATCTGAGGGAAAGAAGCCTGTATCGAGCTTATCTGATTTCATACTGTATAACGTGGTAGCGTCATCATTTTTTCATCAAGCACTGATCCTGAAAGGAGGTCACCACACACACACACATGCAGCCAGACAACAGCTGAACTGAATGACATATAGCATGTCTAAGTAGTGTAAAAGGAGGAAGATTATTTATGGTTATGGGGAGTTGCGGGGAGGGATACACAAATATTATCTCTTGGTGGATGTGATAGAAGACAGGCAAAAGGTTTTCTTTTTAGTGCTCTCTCACCTGTAAAAGCCGAATCCGTCTTGATGGAGGAGAACTTGAGGGACATCTCATGCTTGCGTCCGTGGATGATCAGGTGCTCCTCTAACTGGAAACGCTGCAGCACACCGACAGAGTGAGAAAGATATGAAGAGATGCGTGCAGCTGCATGACATGACACACGGGATAAGATCAGTTAAATCAGCTGACACCTCTTATAGCTGACTCATCAGTCATAATGGCCTGATGTCAGTTGACTATTTGAGAATAGTTATCACTCCAGATGATAAAAAATATATTTATAATATATATATATTTTACTCTTATAGTTCTTTATTGCACACTATCCTTTTTAGCACAGTCCTGCATTTTATGTGACAAATAAAATCTTAAATCTTGAAAATCCTATTATTATCAGCAAGGAAATACATTGTCCATTGACTTTTCTATTTCACCTACAATAATTTATTTTATTCCGTCAGGATTAATCATTTAATTTGATAATAATAATCATATATCTTCCTGCAAAAAAAAAGACATTACAGCTGTTATGGTGTAGGTGTAACACACACACATACTGTATCCAACTGACCTGAGAGCAGCCCGGGGCGCCGCACACATAAAGCCTGTCCTGTTTGTCATTCATGTCATACACAAGCCTACAAAACAGAAAGAAAGAACACATTAACCTGCATCTAGGCCTGCAACTGACGATTCTTTTCATTGTTGATTAATCTGTTTATTTTCCTCGATTAATCGATTAGTTGTTTGATCTGTAAAATGTCAGAAAATGCTGAAAAAATGTGTTTCCCAAAGCCTTAAATAACGTCCACAAATGTCTTGTTTTGTCCACAACTCAAAGATATTCAGTTGTCAACTAATGAATCGTTGTAGCTCTACCTGCATCCTCATTATTATTGTATTTATACGGTGGTATCTCTCTCAGTTCACAGTTACTGTATGATGATTTAACTCAGCAGACAGCTTTTATATTTTTAATTACACAGAGAGAGAGAGAGTGCCCTTAGATAAATCACACACTGAGCTTGTATGATCCTCCTATTATCACGCCTTTATTGTGGAAGCGGTGTGTAATGAGGTAGATGCCACAGATGACGGATGTCTCACCCACAGACACAACATTATCTCGGGGGAAAATGATCCCTTTGGTGCCAGCGGGAGAGCAACTGTACTGCTGTGTACTGCAGCTAGTCATTTTTATTAGGACAAGTACTATAATAAATACAGTCTGTTTGTGCTTTCCCTAACTATTCATTACTCCTTACTAATAATCACCAGAAGGGAATCAAAGCTTTACGGCATCGTGATCTTTACCTTTCATGGTTGTTATGTAGCAAAGTGCCATGTGCGGTGCAATTAAGCTTTCATCGGAGGATCAGTTAATAATACAAGCGGTGATGAAAGCATACACGCTTGCCGTGCATAACATAAAAATAAAGTAATCATAGGGTAAAAATATCAACACAACCACAGAATAGAGTACAATGATAAACCCACATTGCGGCGCTAACCCAAGCTTGATCCACTCAGTTCTTCAGTGGAGATATTAAGCCAGTGATGGGAGGTAATTATGACTATTTGAAGTGCTGCTGCTGCTGCTGACCCCTTCATTTTCCACTGAGAGCAAAAGAAGACACCTTCAACTCCCTGGCCTCAGGCATGTGTCACCAAAGATTCACACGGTTGTAGAGAGGTAAACAGGGTGACCCTTGCTTGACTTTTCATCCTCCTATAGTACAAGTTTACCAGCCGATTAAACTGCTGTCGGGCTATTAAATAGGTATTATCAGTCGCTATAAGCCCCATAGATGTCGGTCAATAGTGGCCTACTACACCTATTAGTAGTTTTTATCATCCATTCACATGGTCGATTGCTGAAATAAGGTATAGAAGAACACGACAGCGACCTCTAGCGACCATAGTAATTATGACAGGAGCAGAAGCGGAAGTCAGGCGCTGTAGTATAAACAGTGTGAAAGTCCATAAGGGGTAAAGGTTGGGGACAATGGATGGGACACAAAACGGCTGTGGCTCAGAGGGTAGAGCAGGTTGTTGACCAATCGAATGGCCGGTGGTTCGATCCCCGGCTGCTCCGGGTCACATGTCGATGTGTCCTTGAGCAAGACACTTAACCCCCAAATTGCTCCCAAAGGCATAGCCATCGGTGTGAATGGGATTTAGATTACATCCTGATGGGCAAAGTTGGCACCTTAGCAGCCTCTGCCATCAGTGTATGAATGTGTGTGTGAATGGATGAATGCTGACATGTAGTGTAAAGCGCTTTGAGTGGTCGGAAGACTAGAAAAGCGCTGTATAAATGCAAGTCCATTCCAAAACACAGGGTTTTCACCGAGGAGGCACCCGGAGTTAGTATCCCATGTGAAACCAACAATGAGTAGTTGTGTTTGTAGTTATTTTAACCCAAAACACAGTGTTTTTCCCTAAACTTAACAAAGTGTTTTTTTTGCCTTAACCTAAAGAAGTTGTAGTTTTGTTGCCTAAACCTAAAAAAGTTGTAGTTTTGTTGCCTAAACCTAAGGAAGTTGTAGTTTTGTTGCACAAACCTAAAGAAGTTGTAGTTTTGTTGCATAAACCTCTGTTTTTTTTGCATAAACCTAACTGTTTTTTTTTGTTGCTTAAACCTTAAGAAGCCTTTTTCTTTATGTTCAAAAGGTGACGTTTCATTAATTTCATGTTAGAACGTGTTACTTTTAAGTTTCACTTTCACTTTTACAACATAGTAGGCATAGTGTAGGCCCCTAATGACCCACATCTATGGTCCTTATAGCGACTGATAACGCCTATTTAAAGGCCTGATAACAGTCGAATCCGGTGCGTTTACTGAAAGATGGAGGAAGAGGTGATCGAGAAATATTAAAGGTGCAGATGGCTTTCAGGTAAACACACTTTGCTTTCCCCTCAAGCAAACTTTCGCGTGAGCAGAAAAAGCGCTGAGAAGACAGTAAAGTGGGTCCCGATGTTATGGGAAAGAGTGAGAGCTAAAGAGAGGAGCGATGAGAGAGAGAGAGAGAGAGAGGGCAAAAGTACATGCTTCCATAAGAAATGGAAAGTGTGTGTGAGGCGTGAGGGGTTGGAGAGTGACATTAGGGTGATGGAGAGAGGAATGGAAAGGGCAAGTGGCAGTGAGAAAGAGAGCGAGAGAGAGAGAGAGAGAGAGAGAGAGAGAGAGAGGAGGAGGACACAATGAATGGAAGAGAGAAGGAATGAGGGTGGGAGGCGGCGGTGGGAGGGCTGAACTGTAGGCCTGACAGGTTTCAACCTGCCTCGGCCCCCATTTTCCAACCCCTGCGAGTAGAGGTGACTTCATAGGTGAGTGAGTGTATTACAAAGTGGAAATGAGCAAAGCAAGTGTCCACAACATTATAGATAGATTTACAAAATCAGTTGAAAAAGACGGAGTAGCTTTAACTTTACAGTGTGCAGCCTCTCTTCGTTTTTTCCCCAGGCCATCAGACTTTTAAATAGATAATTTATATGACACCTTCTCACACAAAAATATATCTTATACTGTATATACTGTATATGTTCTTAATATATATGTTCTTAAAATGCCGGTATATATTCTTAATATGCCCTTGTACAAAGTATTTCTTCTTTATAATTGTAATGTAAATGTAATATAACTTATTATTTTAATGGAGCTTCCCAGCAAAAAGTATTTCACAAGTTTGTACCTGTATAACCGGCGTGACAATAAACATCTTGAATCTTAAATCTCTTTGAGCCACGACATTGATATTTCAGATATAAATACACAGATAGATGATGATAATCATGATTATCTTCAAACAGCCTCTCTTTGAGCCCATGATATTGATATTTCAGATATAAATACACAGATAGATGATGATAATCATGATTATCTTCAAACAGCCTCTCTTTGAGCCCACGATATTGATATTTCAGATATAAATACACAGATAGATGATGATAATCATGATTATCATCAACAGCTTCTCTTTTCCTCAGCACTCACAACACAAGATGAGCAGACTCAGCACATTTCCAGCAAAAACCTTCTGTCACATAAATACGGAATGACGTCACCCTTTAATACAACAAATCCAACACATGTTGCCAATTTAAAACGGATTATTATTATTTTTGGAGGAGGAGGAGGAGGGCGCCAAATCATCAGACTCTTTTTACGCACAACTTTTAAAAAAACCACCTGTGCTTGTAAATAACCAACTTTACTTACTTACTACTTCTCAAAGTTGCCATGTTTGATGGGATGAATGTCAACAACATCGAAGCGCTCATTCAGATCGAATTATAGGCAGCAAAGCGTCCGGTAGTCGGTCGGTCAGCCTCCGGTGTGCGCACTCAAGAACATGCCGGTGTGTATTCCTTTCCGTTAAAGCAACCTGCTCAAGTCATAAACAACACACAGCTGTATGGAGAGTGCTGTCACACCCCCCCAAATAGACGCGCTCAACCTCGTCCGCCTGGTGATGAGACTTCACCGGGTAAACTCGCCAAAAAAACTTCCCTCCGTTAACTTTCCTTTAGCGCGTAAAAACAACAAGAAGTGAGCGTTTTAATTCAGCAGACCAGTGTGTCAGAAAGTGAGGCTGAGCTACAGCTTTTTTTTTGTGAATGAAAGTAAATTGTGGTATAGGCTTACCTACAAAGTAGAGAGAGAGAGTGGACACAAGCGGCGCTCCAGAGAGGAACCACGTTGGACTGGAGCGAGATTACAATACGGTCTATTTACAGAAGCATTACATCACCCTGCCGGTGACGTCACGTGGGATTCCTGAAGTTCTAAATCATTGCGGTCCCGTACTGGTGGTGGAGGGGGGCTAAAGAGGGGGGGCGGGGTTAGGACACCGGCCGGTAGGGGGACGGACCGGGACGGCATGGTGGACCGACAGAGACAGAGTCAGAGACACACCAGCAGCGGCAGCAACGTGACGGGACACGGGGCAGACCGACCGGGTGGGCGGTGAGACCCAGTTTCTCTGTTTCTCTCTCTCTCTCTCCACTCTGAGTCTGTCTGTCTGTCTGTCTGTCTGTCTGAACCGGGACGTCCCACCGTCTGCATCCATGAGGGGATCATGCGTCAACATTTATAAGCAATAGAAAGCAAAGTTTAAAAACTTTTCTGAGGGTTATGTAGCCTCTATTTATATTAGAAACAAGTTATTATTATGAAACATAAACAGGCTTGAGGGGAGGAGAAATTAGGATATTAGAATATGATGAGTATATTAGCCTAATTACAGTGCTTAAACAGGCTACTCACATAGGCTACAACTAATGGTAGCATGATGATGATGATGATGATAATAATAATAATAATAATAATATAATATAATATAATATAATATAATAATAATAATAACAAAAACCGTAATTATTAGGACTACTAATAAAAATAGAAGGCCTACTAGGCCTAATAATAATAATTATAATTGTAATAATAATACTATTCCACTTATGATTATTATTATTATTAATAATAATAACAATAATAATAATAATAATGATACAAATAATATTAGTACTAATACTAATACTAATACTCCTCCTCCTCCTCCTCCTACTACTACTACTACTATTAATAAAATGGTCCAGTAGCCCCGTTTTAATCTCTGATGAGCCCAAATAAGTTGTATTGTCTCTCTACACACAAATCTTTATTTAATCAGGTAGTCACGCTGAGATCAAGATCTCTTTTTCATGAGAGACCTGAGAATAATAACAATAACAATAAAACATTTATAATCAGACAACCATGTATATAATGTGGCTTAAGTCAGACAACCAACAATCAAGCGACAAACAGAATTAATAGACATAATTACTACACATATATAGGCCTACATATTCTATTACAATAGTCATAAAACACATTATAAAGCTTCGTCAGGGTAATGAAATAATCTATATTGAAAGCTATTTGTATTTTATTCCATTTAAAAGGTGTTAGGTTTAACTGTATTCTGCTAAGGTTACTGCTACAGCAAGATCAAGTTATTTTTTGGATCATACAGTATATCTTACTGTAGTGATGGAGAAGATTTAACTGAGAAAAGAGATGTGAGATAGTTCAGAAGTTTTAGTAGTAGAGGGTTATTGATAAAGTGTAACGCATTGTGATAGACACTAGCAACGCATCCACAGTCAACACACACTGGTAGTCATTGTGTGTTTAATATGATGTCATAAGTCATGATCAGGGCAAAGAGTCACGCCCCGTTCTGACACATTACAGGAACAGCTTCACAGTTTAGTGCTGTTTTGTGTTAAAAGAATGTCGTGTTTAATGGTTTTCAGTTAAGTTACACTGAATTCAATTATTGTTTTCCAAAGCCAAATAAATGCCCGCTGTTATGTAATTTGATCAAACTCATTTATATGATGCCATGAAATCCCATTGGTCATACAAAATAACAGGAGGGACTTTGGTCATTCATCTCTCCACTGAGCTGAGCCATGGAGTAATATCTCTGCCATGTATGGTCAGGCTTTCCGGAGAACAGAGGGATATGGTTTTGTTGTGGTTGAAGTGCAAAACGGGACCAAACCCTACTGACTCATCATCCACCAATCGCCCTAAAGTATGCAAATCCTGGCAGCCATAGCAACAAGAAGAAACAGGAAGTTGTGATGATGTCACCCTGTGTTTTGAGCTCTTCCCCCGTGTGCGCATGTGAATCACTGCAGCTTTGTTTTCAGTGAAGATATGGGATGTTTTACAAGCACGTGTGAAGAGTGCACAGTCACACTAAAAAGTGTATGACGGCAGACAGGAAGTCTCGGGCTGCTGGTGCCCCGGAGCAGACAATGCCACTGAGATTACAACTACCTCCATAACTCAGTGGCTACACCAGCCATTAGCATCTGGCATCTTCACCTCAGCATGGCTCTTAACAGCCAGACTGGGAGCTTTAGAGAGCTGCCTGCTCAGAGCCTGATGTCACCCTGTCTGTAAATATATGGCGTGTCAGGTTAAAGGTCAAACAAACTTACTGACCTCAATCCCCATGTAGCATTATCCTCACTGTGGCTACATCCCGCATCTGGCTCAGCTGCCAAAATGTTTTGATTTGATACATTTCTGAGTATTTCTATCAGTGAAGTGAAATTAATGTGGGACTAATGTGGAACTTAAAGGGGCTATATGTAAGAATCAGAAATTGCTTGTTAACAGTGACACCTGTGGCCGTTAAGTCAACAACACTTAGTGTCCAGTTGATCGCTCTTGTGCTCAGTGAGGCGACATACACAAAATTGAACATGATTGACAGCTAAAACCACAATATCACTATATATTTCACATGCTTGGCAGTAATGTTAGCTTACCTGTGCAATAGGAATTTTGCCAGCTCTGAGTCTGTTTTAATACCCAGAACCAAACAAAGATCCCTCCATGAACTGAAGGCCCGGCCGATGTTGATCCTAGTTTCCCCCCAACGTCGGTCACATTCCTGATTTCCAAGACAGGCTTCACTAGATATAACTTATTTTTTTTGTGCGTCTGTGGAGTTTGCATTGGAGTCTGAGTTGTGGTGGGGGCTGGTTGTTTGTTGGCGTGACCGGACTCCATTTCTAACCGAACGTTGGCTATTGTTGCACACTGTTAGTCCTGTAGCGGAGCTGAAGAGAGTAAAGGCACTTGCGAGCCCGCATGACGTCACATCTGTTGGATTTTCCTAGAAAAAACGCATTCTTCGCATTAAAAGCAGTCTACAGGTTGATAGAGGAAACCCAGAAAGTTGTGGAAGGTCTCATTTTTTAGGTTAGGTTACAACCCGTTGACATTGACAATAAAAAACATTTATACGTGTAAAAACTTCCAAACAGTCCCTTTAAAAAGTTACTGGAAACAGATACATCCAAGTATACATGCAGATCCACTCAAGAGCAGACCACTTGTTGTTTGTGTTATGATTTAGTTTGGTCCACACTGCACAACACGTGCACACCGGTGTTGTGTGTCAATTATCACACTGGTTTATCTGGTTGTCTTCAAAAGGGAGCTGATAATCAGAAAATCCACACTAATCTGAAATCCATCCCAAACGGTTACACTGTGCGCCACCCACACAGACCTCAGATCAGATGATGTCATGCACCATAAACTCGCTCCTGAGTCTCTCCCTTTCTCTCTCTCTTGCATTTCACAACACATGCTACCACTTCTCATTTACGTAATGGTGTCGGGAACTGCGTCACTGTCACATCTCTGATACACCGTGTGTGTGTGTGTGTGTGTGTAATGAGTGTGTTTATGTTGAGTACGTGTTTGTGTGTAAGAGAGAACATCTGTGTTGGGCTGATGAAGTCACTGGGTTTCTGTACTGTACATGTGTGGACGCCAGGTGAAGTCATGCTGTTTGTGTGCTTATTTGCAGCTGTGAATCTGAGTTTATTTTATGTTTTTGTGTGTGTTTCAAACGGTTGGGTAGATAGTAAGGCAGTCAGAAAAAGAAGAGTGAGTGTGTTTCCAGGTCTTAAGGTTGTTTGCTGAAGTCACTGGCCAGTGGTTTATGACAGGCCATTTTAACGCTCGATTAACAGGTCCAACACAGGCCAGCCGGCCCTGGTTAGCCGACCCCAGTGATTTAAGGACATTCTCGTCTCTCTGGGAGCCACACACGCATTACAAAGTCCTCTCCTCACCACTGAGCCATCACAGAGCAACATTAATCCTTAAACTTTATGGATGTGATAGATGCTCTTGTCAATGGGTTATGCAACTAATATATCTTAAATAGGGATAGCCTACACATGCAGTTACACTATAAACTTTGTGACAATTTTTTTTTATATTGTGTATGTATACAGTAGATATATATATATATATGTGTGTGTGTGTGTGTACTGTATATGTATGTGCATATGTATATTTTATATATATATATTAATTTAATTTATTGTTTATATATATATATTTTTTTTATTGTTTATTAATATATATTTTATTTCATTTTGTTTTTTGGCTCGTGTGTGGAGAATGTGTTCTGTGTTGAGGGTGAGTTGGAAAAGAGGGTACATATTTGTATTATGCTCCTTAATCCTTGATTGTTCGGCTCTTTTGAAATCAATAAATATACTCAACAACTTTGCAACAGTGATGGAAATTAAACAATAATAATTTAAAATGCTGCAAACAATGATTGATTTTTAAATTTCCCAAATTCCATTTAGGTATGTTTTGAAACAGTTGCAAGCTTAAGCACTGATGTGTTTTATAAACATGTAAAATAAGCCCATTACTTCAACTCCATTAAAACAAAAAAGCAAGGCAAGAAGGTATTTATATTGCACATCTCATAGACAAAAGCAATTCAAAGTGATTAAGTAAAGGCATAAAAGACATTAAAAAGGAATTACAGCATGTTACTGCAAAAGAATGTTTGGAAAAAATGTTAGGCCTAATCCAGTAGCTATTTACCATGATGAATATAAAGACAAGAATTTAGTTTCAAGTTTCACTGTTATTTGTCATGTGCAGGTTAAGACAGGGTCAACAGTACAATGAAATGTCTAGGATGAATGGGTCAGCTCAGCACCAAAAGCAATATATAAGATAAGATAAAATGACAATAAGGGTAAGATAAAAAACAAAAGTGATGACATAAATCAAATGAAATACAGTACTATATACATATGAAAATGAGGATTGTGTGAGAAAGTATCTCCAAGATTGTCAGCATATGACCAACTCACAACCAGTTGTTATTTTATGACTATGATGCTGCCACTCCTAGGTGACTCGGGTCCTCTTTCAGATCATATCCACACAGTATCTGGATGACTGTTCAGGCCTATTTATTGTCAGACTCTCAGATCCTAATGGGACTCTTATTTAACGCTTTAATAGAGGGTGGTGCTCAAGTTAAGCATCAGCTTTAGGATATATGTACAGTAAATTACCTGCTACAGGTGGTCTACAGTTAAATAAACTGTTACAGATATTTGTGAATTTCCTGATACTGATTCCTTATACTTAGCCTATATACAGTATTATATGGGGGTGGCAGTAGCTCAGTCAGTGGGGACTTGACTTGGGAACTGGAGTGTCGACGGTCAAGTCCCTGTACAGACCAAGTATGGAGTGTGGACTGGTAGCTCGAGAGGTGCCAGTTCACCTCCTGGGCACTGCCCAGCGCGCGCTTGCGTGTGGCCGGAGTCTCTGCTCCTCTGCCTGCTTGCCTTCACTCACACAACGCAGGTGTTCTCGCTGTCTCGCTCCACCTCTACAAGGCACCAAACCAGCCCCCTCACTCTGACATCTATCCATTAATGTATGTGCATAGGCCCTGTTTGTGAATGCAGGTATTTCGGGCTTGTGCGTTTAAAGTGTAAAAAAAATAATAATAACAGAGTGAAAAAAATAATTTTCTTCTTCTTCTTCTTCATTTGGCCATTTGTAATGAATGTAATATATCAAATTAATTCATATTATTTGCTCTCCCATACAATTTGGATGACTGCTTAACTTCTCTGCGTACAGTGTTCCACCAAAGACTCAAATCTTCCTGTATTTGGAGGCCAAATTGGCAAACTCTGATGTTATGAAAGCTGTTGCACTGTAAAAGGCAATATGTCAATATGTTTATTGACAAATTGTATGACCCATACCAATTTATAAAAATAGTATTAGATCTCATGCATAGCTTATTTGATGGTCTTATAAATCATTTACCAAAAAGTGGCCTCAATTTCCCTGACCCCACCATATGTAAGGAAGAGATATCAGTGGATCTGTATTTGATTACTTATAGAAGGTAATATACTGTATATTGGTATTACACGTACAGGTTTTTAAACATATTGACATATTGCCTTTTACAGTGCAACAGCTTTCATAACATCAGACTTTGCCAATTTGGCCTCCAAATACAGGAAGATTTGAGTCTTTGGTGGAACACTGTACGCAGAGAAATCAAGCAGTCATCCAAATTGAGACCTGACTAGATGAGATGTTAAGACCTATACCTACAGAAAATGTTAATGTTTTTTTTTTTTTTAAAGGCCAACACATATGTGTTTGATGTGTTTGGTGTCTATATAACGCGTGCATATGATTTAACTTTGATTTATTTCAGTGTGTTTTGATGTCAGTAATAATAATAATGTCATACAAAAAATATATTTTTGGGAGGTACTATATGGATGAGGAAGGGTTGTGATAAGGGTTGTGTTAAGGGTTGGTTTATATCTACTTTTTAACTACAGATGGATATGTGGGTTGTAAATAAACTTGGGATGCTGTTCAGATATTTAATTTGGGATGTACATAAATCTGGGATAGTTTATATATTATATTATATTATATTATCATTCTATGATATATGAGTTAAAGGTCCCATATTATGCTCATTTTCAGGTTCATACTTTTGTGTCTCTACTAGAACATGTTTACATGCTGTAATGTTAAAAAAAACCTTTATTTTCCTCATACTGTCAGTCTGAATATACCTGTATTTACCCTCTGTCTGAAACGCTCCGTTTTAGCACATTTTGACGGAATTGCAACAGAATTGCGTTGCTATGCAACAGCTTGGGTCCATGTGTACTTCCTGTCAGCTGATGACATTCACATACACCTGCAACCAGGAAATAAACTGGGACACATTTAGAATGTTTACGTTTAAAATTGTGTCAAGGGTCTAAATCAGGGGTACCCAATACGTCGATCGCGATCTACCGGTCGATCGCAAAGGTAGTGTGGGTAGATCGCATGGCATTAAAAAAAAAAAAAAAAAAAAATTAAAATATAGACGTCAGCTTATCAGAGCAGATTGAGAACTGTCTGTCAGAGTTTGACAGACGCTTTCAAGACTTTGTTTTACTGGAGCCAGTCGCTACATTCATGTGCTACCCTTTTCGGGAAGATGCTGAGGCTGATTCACTCGCATCAAAAATTGCAACACTGTTTCACCTGAACTCATCTGGAGTGGAGGATGAGATTTTGACACTACAAGCTGACATTCAGCTTAAGTCCAGGGCTCATGGACAGTTCTGGAACTTACTCACAGAGGAAAAGTACCTCAACATGAGGAAATGTGCTACCTCCATGACTGCATTATTCGGCTCCACTTATTTATGCGAGTCAGCCTTTTCCCACATGAAGATTATTAAGTCCAAATACCGTTTCACCTTGACTGATGATCATTTGGAAGTGTGCTTGAGGCTGGCTATCAGCAGCTACTGTCCGGACTATGCATCCCTGGCTGATTCCATTCAGTGCAAGTCACCAGAGTAAGGTAATGACAAAAAATGTACAGAGTTATATTGTACAATATGGGTTCATGCAGTTATGCAAGGTACACCAACATATATTGTACATATAAAGAATACTCAATATATTTATAAATAAATATATGTTTTGCATTTTTATAGTAGGTAGATCATTTTGACTTGATCATTTTATAAGTAGCTCGCATGCTGAAAAAGTGTGTGCACCCCTGGTCTAAATATTGTATATTTGTGACATCACTAATGGGCAGAAATCCTGACAGCTTGATTCAAATGCAGAGTTTTTCTGAATACGGGCTGTGTGTATTTCCCTGTGGATTGAGTGTTTCGATACTTTTGTAGTATTTATATAGGACTTAAGCCTGTTTTATAATAAAAAAAACATGAAAATCTCACTTTTTTTACAATATGGGACCTTTAATAGAAGAGAAGTGAGAAAGGGGTAGGAAAAATTGTACTTCTACCTACTCCTTTTCGGACACTATTACTCTTGTTTTGTTTGTTATTATTTTGTATCTGTTTTTATTTATTTTTATGTTCAAAATAATGTCATTCATTCATGTATAGTCAGATCTTGAGGGGCTCAGATGATCCCACCAACAGGTAGGCAGGTCGTGACGTATCTCCCACCAGCCAGCCCTCCTCCACCCTCCCCCTCCTGCCTCCCAGTTGCGCCTCCTCGCCGCTGTCCTGTCTGGCCGCCCCGGTGTCTGCTCCGCTGCTCCGCTCCTCCGCTCCGCCGCTCCGCGCTCTGCGGCTGCTCCCACCCCGAACCCGAACACTCTGCCTCCTCTCTCCGCTCACCTCCCACCGGGTACCCCCCTACCTCTCCACCACCTCCACCTCCACCTTCCACCTCCTGAATGCAACCATGACGGGCATCGCCGCCGCTTCTTTCTTCTCCAATTCCTGCAGGTTCGGTGGCTGCGGTCTCCAGTTCGAGTCTCTCTCGGAGCTCATCGTCCACATCGAGGACAATCACATCGGTGAGTCCGGGGCCAGAGGGGGGGAGGGCGGCGCAGCGCTGCTAGGAGACCGCTGCTAGGCTGCTGCTGCTGCTAGGCTGCTGGTAGCTATAGCAGCAGCCTAGGCTAGTTAGCTGCAATAGGGCTCGGCTCTGCAGACCGCTATTCCTGCAGCTCGCTGCTGCACCCGAGGCTCCGTCTGGGTAGCGAGTTATTCAGCCAACATGACACTTTAAAACACTGTGGAATAAGTAACCGGCTTGTTTTATTGCGTATTAGCCATGATATACACCTTTTTGCATTGACTTAGAGGGCCGCATAGGTGTAAACTAGCATTCCGAGCAGGCAGCGGTGTCACAGCTAACACTGCTGCTGCTGCTGTGGAGAGTCTGTCTGTCTGTGTGTGTTTACATTTCCAGGCCTGATGCTGTGCAGTCTCACACTTCTTGTGCATCGAGTTGCTTTTCCTCACCTCAGGTGTGTCATCCAGACATCAGCTTTTTGCATTGCTTTCCAGATAATGTTGGTGTCACTTAATTACCATTGACCCCCATATCTATTGAAGCAAGTTGTGGCAGACATGCAGTGAAATTGCATTTTTCTTCCACATGCACAAGCTTCAACTTGTTGCACTGCATATTAGATTTTAATTTCACTTGTCACCTTCACTGTCACCTTGCATGTATAGACCAGGAATAGTATGACATTAATGCAAGTTTTTTAACTTATTGCTAGGTAATAAAGACATAGTAGTGCTTTAGTAAAAAATATATTTTAATATATTAATATATATGTCTATATTGGTGGTAATTGATACATTTATTATATTTTTCACCATAAATGCACATGAAAAATGTTATATTATATTTCAATGCATATTAGATTTTCATTTCACTGTCACCATCACAGTCACCTTGCATGTATAGACCAGGAATAGTATGAAATTAATGCAAGTTATTTAACTTATTGCTAGGTAATAAAGACATAGTAGTGCTTTAGTAAAAAAAATAGTTGTCTATATTGGTGGTAATTGATACATTTATTATATTTTTCACCATCACCACCAATGCACGTGACAAATGTTATTTTTCAATTGCAACGCTTACTAATGTCTGTACCTCTCACTTAATTACCATTGACCCCCATATCTATTGAAGCAAGTTGTGGCAGACATGCAGTGAAATTGCATTTTTCTTCCACATGCACAAGCTTCAACTTGTTGCACTGCATATTTAGATTTTAATTTCACTGTCACCTTGCATGTATAGATCAGGAATGCTATGAAATGAATGCAAGTTTTTTAACTTATTGCTAGGTAATAAAGACATAGTAGTGCTTTAGTAAAAAATATATTTTAATATATTAATATATATGTCTATATTGGTGGTAATTGATACATTTATTATATTTTTCACCATAAATGCACATGAAAAATGTTATATTATATTTCAATGCATATTAGATTTTCATTTCACTGTCACCATCACAGTCACCTTGCATGTATAGACCAGGAATAGTATGAAATTAATGCAAGTTATTTAACTTATTGCTAGGTAATAAAGACATAGTAGTGCTTTAGTAAAAAAAATAGTTGTCTATATTGGTGGTAATTGATACATTTATTATATTTTTCACCATCACCACCAATGCACGTGACAAATGTTATTTTTCAATTGCAACGCTTACTAATGTCTGTACCTCTCACTTAATTACCATTGACCCCCATATCTATTGAAGCAAGTTGTGGCAGACATGCAGTGAAATTGCATTTTTCTTCCACATGCACAAGCTTCAACTTGTTGCACTGCATATTTAGATTTTAATTTCACTGTCACCTTGCATGTATAGATCAGGAATGCTATGAAATGAATGCAAGTTTTTTAACTTATTGCTAGGTAATAAAGACATAGTAGTGCTTTAGTAAAAAAAATATTTTAATATATTAATATATATGTCTATATTGGTGGTAATTGATACATTTATTGTATTTTTCACCATAAATGCACATGACAAATGTTATATTATATTTCAATTGCAACGTTAACTAATGTCTGTACCTCTCACTTAATTACCATTGACCCCATATCTATTGAACAAAGTTGTGGCAAGACATGCAGTGAAATTGTAAATTTCTTCCACATGCACAAGCTTCAACTTGTTGCACTGCATATTAGATTTTCATTTCACTTGTCACCTTCACTGTCACCTTGCATGTATAGACCAGGAATAGTATGACATTAATGCAAGTTATTTAACTTATTGCTAGGTAATAAAGACATAGTAGTGCTTTAGTAAAACAAATATTTGTCTATATTGGTGGTAATTGATACATTTATTATATTTTGCACCATCAATGCACACGACAAACGTTATATTATATTTCAATTGCACCTTTAACTTATATCTGTACCTCTCTTAGATGTAGATAGATACATAGATAGATAGTAAGGCTACACAATATGAGGAAAATATGCGATTACTTTGTTGAATATCGCGATAATGATATTACTTGCAATAAATAAACAGGTATTAAAGTGCGTTCGGTTCTGTCTTTCTGCTGCTTTCAGTATTCTGCTAAAATACAACAAATTGCCTGTAGAATATAAAAAAATGAAAGGATATCATTAATTAATGTCTTTTATTGAACTAATTGAACATTGAACTGAACACAAAAGGCACCAATAAAACAAGAATGATAGTTACATTTTAAAGTGCAGTTTTCTACTAATACTTTCTTTCGACTACCTCAACATTTTTTTATTTTTTTAATTATTGCATTCTTTAGTGATGTGTTTATCGCGCAAATTGACATTGCGATGACGATAAAAAAATTATATATTGTGCAGCCCTAATAGATAGATAGATAGATGCATTGATCCAGTATTGTGAATGTGTTACAGCAGCAGGTTATCTAGACAATGTACAGGGGCAGTAAATATACAATAAATATACATATCAACACTAGAGATAATATCTGTAGTATACACAATATAAAGAATATATTAAAATACACTATAAATATACCAGACTACTACAACTAGCTTAGAAAATAATATAAAATATTAACATAGAATAACAATAACATACTATATACAGTAGGAAAGTGTGCAATTACACTATATATAGTTATATTAGAAAAATGTGCAAGTTACAATTTTTCTTTAAAATAAAATTAAATGAGGTAATAAAGGTGGGATGGAGGTGCAGTAAATAAAATATTAATAAAGGTCATTAACATTGCCTAGTTTTTTGATGAGCGAGTGTTCCTTTGCTCTTGACCTTATCTAACAGGAAAAATCATTTAAATGTAATCTGATTAGCACCATGCCGTGTAATGCTTGTTAAATATTGAACACTTTTTGAAGCACAGTTCAAACGCTTGCTTCTGTTTCAACACAAAAAGATGAAATAATCCACCATAGCAAATTATAGCCGTGAAGAATCCAACAAAACACACACGATAATCTGTAACAAAGTTAATGTGGGGGCTAATCATTATTTGTGGTGTGTATCCTGTTTGAAGCGGTAGAGGCGTGAGGGGGTGAGAGGGGGTAGAATGGATGCTTCATTGAGCCAGTCTCCATGGCAACTGGCTGTCTCCGAAGGGGTTGGGGGCAGTATATTGGCTGGAGTTATTGCACACCTGCTGTCTCACTAACAAAGAGCGCTCCCGAGCAGCCAGCTGTGGTGAGGACGCCCGACGTGTGATGTCACGTCACACGTGGGGCAGGACTGATGTGCTGATGTGTTGAAAAAAAAGGGGGTCAAGTTTTGTGTGACTGTGGGTGAGGAGAAAGTGGAGCGGTGTGGGTGGTGTTTTGGACCTCTCTTCAGCCCATAGCTCCATGGATTACTTGCAAATTCACCAAAGAGAGGGGAAATTAACACTGTAATTATGGCCATTTTATTATTTATATCTTCTGACAAGGACCCCAAACCAACCAGTAAACAAATTAAAGGATATAAACGGATGGAACAGATATTATCCTTTCACCCCACACTGATATATGCCCCATCTGGCTCTTAGCTTGACCTTTGACCCCAACCATCAGATGAACAGAACGGCGGTTTACCACTCAGATCCCTCGGATTAATGAGTTTTCCCCCTTCTCCTCGCTTTATACCGCGGCTGCTCATCAGCGGCGTCACAGTCTAATCAATACCGCTCGCAGATCAGTTACCACGGGGATAACTGTGACAGATGGAGGGGATTGAGGTGAGAGTGCGGGAGAGACAGACGGGGGATTGTGGCATTTAGCTTCCCTTTTAGGTTTGAAATGGTGCAGCGGTGTGTGTGTGTGTGATCGACAATCAATCAGCTAATTTGATCCTCCTCGCTCCCACACGTGAGATGTCATAGATAAGCTGTGTGAGGCTCTGCGGATAACAGATTGCCTTGATTGCGGTGAATCCTGCTGTGTGCAAACAGATTATGAAAAAGCAGGCACTGATAATGAATCAGATAATCCAGAGGTGACAACAGGATTGTGCCATAAAACAGCTGTAAAAGTGAGTCAGTAGGTTTCAGGTCAGGGTGCAGAAATCAGTGCTAGAAACACATTATCGTAGACTGTGCTGCCCTCTTGTGGTAGAACATCCTATGTGCTACAGAGCCCAAAAATGTTTAATTTTCCTCTGGTTTGGCACCCTATGATCTCAACTTGTATCTTATTTGGACTCCTGCCTGCCTATACTGTGATGCGGCACACACTAGCTGGCAAACCAGATGAGCCTGTCGTGATCCTTTCCGTGAGAAAATGAGGTAATATGTGGGTCTTCATCGTTGACCTCATCCTAGAAAGAAGAAAGGATGTCAATAAGGGTACCCGCACTGTTTAGATTACAGCTGAATACAAGAGGAAATGGGTTAGGTGGACTGTGTTTAGTGTGGTGTTTGGTTGTTGTCAAAAAGGCTTTGTGCGGGGACTCTAAGGTCTGAGGAATGTAATGATGTCAGGCTCGTCTGCCTGCCTGCGTGCAGCGCTGCACTGTGTTCCCACCTGCACAAGCACATACCTGCCTCTTACCTCAACAAAGAGGAGCTGGGAGGAACGGAGGGGGGGCAGAGAGAGATTAAAAGTGGGCGAAGAGATTTGAAAGAGAAGGTTAACAGAGGCAAAATGCGGGGGCGAACTGCAGGGGGAAATCCAAACATCTCTGCTTTGTTAGGACATAGTCTACTTTGATTTGAGGAGTCAGGTCAGCATTGTGTTGTAATAATGCAGTCTGTGCTCAAGCATGCACGTAGTTAACCTACAGTAACTTTTAAATCATCACTCAGCCCACCGGCCAAGTTGGGCTGTATTCCTTTATTTGCATTGGCTCAGAGAAAAGGCAAATAATGGTGAAGCAGTTTGTACCTGTCTGTCATTAAGAGGTAGGAAAACCCCTTCACTGCTGCTGTTAGTTATTTTGAACAAAGATATAATTGCATAGCAGAGGAGGTATTATGTGAATCACCAGAGTGTGTCTTTTCATTAGTTTTTATCTGATGTTGCCAGTAGCTCTGAGCAGTAATTGACTTTTAGGTGAAATCATTTTGTGGTGATATATGATCTTCAAAGCTGAAATGGTTTGTCAATTAATAGACTAGCGGATCGACAGAGAATTAGTCTGCAACAATTTTGATAATTGTTTAAATAAATTGCACAAATTCTACTGGTTCCAACTTCCAGATTTGCTGCTTGTCTTTGTCTTACATGATGATAGTAAAATTAATATCTTTGAGTTTTGGAAGGTTAGCCTGACGAAACAAGAAATGTGAAGCTTTACCGTCCTTTGACTCTGGGAAAGTGTTTTCGGCATTTTTCACTATTTTCAGACAAATGTAATAATTGATAATGGAAATAGTTGTTTGTTATCATGTTATTCTTTTGCATTTTTGTTTGGGTTTGGTCTCATGTGATGTGTAACAGTGGAGCACAGTTCTATGAAATGTCATAGAATACTGAAAATGGCCATCACAACATCCTAAAATCCATGGTGACGACTTCAAATGTCTTGTTTTGTCCGACCAGCAGTCTAATGCTGCAACGATTAATCGGTTAATCTATTAGTAGTTAACTATTAAAGTCAACTAGTTTGAGTAATTCTCTAATTCCAGCTTCTTGAATGTGAATATTTTCTGGTTTCTTTACTCTTCTTTGACAGTAAACTGTATATCTTTGAGTTGTGGACAAAACAACTCATTTGAGGATGTCATTTTGGGCTTTGGGAAACACTGATTGACGTTTTTCACCATTTTCTGATATTTTATAGACCAAACAACTAATCGATTAATTGAGAAATTAATCGTCAGATTAATCGACAATGAAAATAAAAGTTGGTCGGAGCCCTACAACAGTCCAAAATATTCAGTTTACAATGATTTATAACAGAGAAAAGCTGCAAATACTCACAACTGAGGAGCTGAAACTATGAAATATCCAGCATTTTCAGTTGAAAAATTACTTAAATCATTAATTGATAATCAAAAAATATTTGCTTATATATTATCCGTAGAATAACTGATCAGGCGACTGATTGCTTCAGCTCTATTTATATGTAATTTTTCAATACCTTTGTGATATGATAATGATGTAAACCATATCGCCCAACCCTTAGTTGCCAGATTGTTTCCCATCCCACTTTCAGAGGTGTGAGACGGGAAGGGGCGTGTGTGTGTGTTGGTGCATGTGAGAGCGTGTGTTCACCGTACTTCCTAAATGACCTGTCAGGGTGTAGCGGAGCAATTAGTGCATCGGCATCCCAAACTGAAGACTGCAGGCCCTCTCTTTTCACGCTACACATACCCACAGTCACACAGATTGCCTCTCGGAAGTCGCAGGGCCCGAGCGCCCCGCCAAGCACTGGGAAGTGTAATTACAGAGAAGTTTGCCTTTTCCCCCACCCATATCCCCCCTGCTCCTTCTCCTCCTCCTCCTCTCCGCTCCCTCCATCCGGTTGCCTGCTGCTCTAGAAACACGTTAAAATGCTCTCTGTGGCTTAATTAGCAGTCTGCAAAACAAGCCATGCATTCTTGGCCTGGTTTCAACACATGCACACATGCGAAAGACACACGCACGGACCTGTGCACATGTGCACGTACGTGGGGACACATGCACGCAGTGTGTATTCAGCAGGGGGCAGCAGTGCACCGCTGGTTGGAGAGTTGGATGTCTGTGTTGAAATGAGTCTGTTGGCAGTCGATTGGTTGCTGCATTTAATGACAGGAATGCTAATTAGGGTGATATTTATAGACCCTCGAGACTCCCAAATGTCTCGGTCGTGCAGCACACATGCACTGAAACATGCATGCAGAGCAGGCTGCTGGCAATGCACCGTGCAAGTTAAATGTAAAACTCGCAAATTAAATCAGTGAAAATTGATATTCATGTAGCTTACTGTGTGTCTGAATGTGTGTGTGTGTGCGGGTCCCCTCCTGCTCCAGCGGCAGGATCAGCAGTGTGTTAGCTTCCTGTCCTGCTAGGTGAGCGGAAGTCATAAAGCCGGTGAACATTTACTGCAGCTCCCTCTCTCTCTCTCTCTCTCTCTCTCTCTCTCTCTCTCTCTCTCTCTTTCTCTCTGCACCTGGCTTACTCCATTTCCACCAACACCCTCCCCCCCCGCCCCCCCGTCTCTACACACACATGCACACACTTACCTCATCTTAAAGCAAAGACCTGAGTTCCTTGTACATCCCAAGTTATTAACTCTGGCATTTCTTTTTCTGGTACTTGTTCTTTATACGTGGCTGTCAAACATTTGCCTAAATGGCATTTAGCTGCCTGCTGCTGTTAGTTACAGCGTTCATTATTCCTCTGAATAGATCCTACCATATAGAAGTTGGACTCCCGGTTCATCATTGCAGTCAGATGATTGTTATTCAGAAGATGTAATAGTAGGGGTGTAACGATTTTTACAACGATACGATGCGATACGATTACCATGGTTCCGATACAATTCAAGGACGATATTTGGCTCATCTAGAACTATATCATACGATACGATTCAATTATTTGAAATCGATACAGTAACTTTTTTTGCCAAAAATTCTTTCAGTGTGACTGTAAAATAAATAGCTGATACTGGACAGTGCAGGTCAGGATTCTTCAAATGTTTTACTTGTAAAGGAGTCAGGGATAAATTAATTATGGATATAAACAAGTAAACAACGATTAATGGTAAATACATACACCTTGTATTTGAAAATAACAAAAAGTGCAACTTCAGGACTTGCTGATTCAGTTCTCAAGATACAAGGCAGTGCAATATTTAACATAAAAAATATAAATGATAGAGCAGTAATACAGTGATTAACTGCTTATAGTGATCAAAAAGCTTGGGACACTAATCATTCCTATACAAACGCTGTTTAAATAATTTGCTTATAGTAATCAAGTAGTCCACCTACAGTGTTCATTTGGGGTGTTTTAATACATGAAAACATACGGAAAAACATTTTAAAACTATGTTAGACTAACATTAGTTGAATTTCTGTTTTGTTTTTAACTTTACTCGTGATACGTGATGGTACGTGTCCATAGGCTCCGTCCTTTCCACGCTTCCCACTCATTGTCTATGTTAGCAGCCGTGCAATGCATTATGGTAGCGTGGTGGTGCGATTCGAGAGACGGAGCGTCACGGCGGCCGTTCCTCATTTGCATACAGTTTAGGTCTAGTCTACTTTATGCAACTCACGGACGTCCGACGCGACTCGCCACCTCTTGGATCTCCCGAGAATCTTTTAAAATAAACGTTGTCGATCCAAAATAAAGACAGATTCAGCAACTGCATGGCTTATTTCTCGCCTTAAATGTATTCAGAAACACATTTCAGTGAACGATTTTCGTTGTATAAGAGAAGAGAAGCAGCCCACGGAGGGAAGGCGTTCGTCAAATCAGGAGCCTAGTGCCTTGCGTCTAGTGACAGCCCATCAAGCATCCAATGCTGGGAAGCGGCGCATGTCTGGAGAGTGAACCGGAGTAACTTTTAACTTTTTTTTACTAATAAAAGTGCTAAAAAACACTTTCATATGACGATTATTGTCCTTAGATACAATGTGCAAATCCTTAGTATAGATACAATCGATTTTTGTGTTGCAAATCGGTTTTATATCGATATACAGTACGTCTCCCGTGAAGGACAACTTGCCGAGTACCTATCGATGTAGTTGGATCGTAGGAATATGTTAGCACCATGGTATGTGTTTGGCTAGAAAGACACAACAACTAACCATCCTATCTCTATAAACACATTCTTGATCAAACTGATACACGTTCTATTACACAGACTCGTGACGGTTACGGGAAGGTAAAGTTACACCTCCTCTCTCATACAATTTCCGAGCCTCCTTCTCCGCGACTACTTCACACAGAGCAGCTGTCAATCACAGCTGTCAATCATGACATCTCACCCCCTTTTTATGGCAGCAAATAACCAATTAAACCCAACCTTATCAGAAAAATGTACTTCTTTCTTCAGTAGTCATCATATATCATCGCAGTATATCATTATAATAATAACAGAGAAAACTAATTGGGAAAGCAATTAAAGTATTGAAACTGAGTGGTTTTAAAACAGGACTAACTTCAAGTCGCTGCCAGCTCTCATTGTCATGTTTTGTGACTCAGCCTGGTCAGTGGCGTAGGTCGAGGTGTGTTAGTGTTTGTGTGTGTTCATGTGTTGTGTGTGTGTGTGTGTGTGTGACCAGAGCTCTGGTCTCTACATCTGAGCAGCAGGTAGGATTATTAAGGCTCAGCTATAAAATACTGTCAGAGACCACCTCTGTGGGACCACCTTAGATGTTTGTGTGTGAGCCTGCGTGTATGTGTGTGTGTGTGTGTGTATGGATGCATGCCACTGCTATCTTTTTTCCTCAGTGTTTTTACATACTGTTTACTTAATCACATGTATAAGACTCTGGTGTACACAGCAGCAGCAGCAGCAGCAGCAGCAGTGTACATGTTTTTTTTCTCTTGGTTGTTTTCGTGTGTTGCTGGTCTCCTTGGTGTTCTCCTGCACTGTGGGAAGTCTGCATTCTTTTTTAATTATGAGGTGTGAAAGCCTGAAAACTAAAGGGCTAAGGAAGGCCAACACGCAAACACACACACACACGCAAATGGGATTAGTTGGAGGGAGCGTCCAGGAGTGTGTTGTTAATTGTTGCACTGAGATGATCCAGTTTCTTGGATCTGGATTGCAATACATCTGCTAGCCATTACATATAAAGCTGCAATTATGCCTACATGCACACACACACACACACACACTCACACAGGCGTAGCCATGCACGCCATGGCTAGTTTTTTTTTTTTTTTTGAAGTATGGATCCCTCTGAGTGTTCCCCTGTTGAACACTTGATGGCACTGGTACTTCACAGATGCACCCACCCGCAGTGTTTTCATGCACACTTGCTCCTGTTTTCCAGGGGGGTGGGAGGTGGGGCTTTGAAGTTAACACTGCTTCCCTCAGGCCGTGGAAGTTGCCTACTGTAGTGTTACTGACCTAGCAAGTCAACTGGAAAAAGCGTGTGTGTTTCGAGTAATACACTGTGTACATTCATCACAGCCTCCAAAGTCGCTTTTTCAGTCTCGGGACAGATTTCTTCTTCACCACATTTCAGACTCCGGCGGTGATTAATCAGCCGTTGGTCACTTTGGGGGAAAGGCATTCGTAGTAAATTACAGCTCGGCGTAATAATGTGCTACTTATGAAAGTATCCGAAATGTATCTGCAGGCTCTCACATATTATGGACTAACACAGAGAACGCAGTGTGAGAAACATCCTGTAATCTATCAGCCAGTCTGGCAGGAAGAATAGATGTATGAGTCAGCTACATACTAAGAGTATTCACGCACAGTTTTCCCTCCACAGAGAGCAGTGATTAATCTGAATGTCTCTCTCTCTCTCTCTCTCTCTCTCTCTCTCTCTCTCTCTCTCTCTCTCTCTCTCTCTCTCTTTCTCTCTCTCTCTCTCTCTGTCAGACACAGATCCACGGGTCCTGGAGAAGCAGGAGCAACAGCAGCCCACTTATCTGGCCCTGAGCTACATCAACAGGTACCCACAAGGTGTCCGTCTATAGAGGGCAGCATTGCTCCACCAGTGAAAGTCTGCTTTTATGTGTGTGTGTGTGTTGTGCGTACATGTGGCTTGCGGAGAGCAGCTCAAATGACTGATGTCTTCCCATAGACACAGCAGTGACTCATCCACAGACCAGCACAGAAAACCACACAAGACAATCACTCCTAAATCCCTGCGCAGCAAGCGGCACAGCCAAAGGCAGCCTTTCAGGATTACTGCATGTGTGTGTGTGTGTGTGTGTTTTTGTGCGGTGAACCGATGTGTCACGTCCCACTTCATGCACCGTTAAATCACCCACACAGACGCGACGTCGAGAAAGATAACGGTAAAACACAGAGAGAGAGGGAGAGTTAGGTTTGTTTTCTGTGGTAATTGTTCGAAATGGCGAGGTTGTAAATGTCACCCATATTTACTGTACAATGTTGTGATGAATGAGTGTATTTTTATTGGCCTGCTCATTCAGCAGCTCAGTTATGTCTTGTCAACCCTCAACACTTCCCTCTTATAGCACTATTACACAGAACAGATATAATTAGATGAAACCTTAAATGCTCCTATGATAGCAAACAAATCACATTATATAAAGAATAGTACAAAGAGTTTATTCAAGTATAATTCCAGTTAATCACAACAGATCTGGGGACATTTTTTGTTATTGTCTTTTAGTTCCTTTTTAGTAATAATACTGTTGAACTCACCAAGGAAATTGCTAAGATCTGGGAACTCAGCAACATCGCTAAAAAATAGTTTTTAAAGGTGCTAAATTTGATATCCAGAGCAGTAATATAGCATCAAACAACTATTTGCTATGTAAAGATATAGAGGAGTAATGTCTACCTGAGCAGAGAATGAAGTCAAACTCCCTCTATGTGTGTGTTGTAATCAGAGCTTCTCCTTGATTTCTTGGTGTCGCCATGCTGGCTGTGCGTGCTTTTAGTGCATGTAAGCGTACTCCACATGGCCGCTGCTCTGCACTGCTCTCATACGGCGGTTACAGTTGATAACGCCATCACGACCGATTGCGCCGTCGCAGAAGCGTAGCACCCAATCTCTGGTTCCCCCTCAGGTAAAAAGTGTTAGCTCTGTCAGCACTTTCACCGTTGTTTGCACTGTTTGCACCTTTAAACAAACCTGAACTTATTTGGGAGCTAAAACGAAGGCGTGTTAGTAAGATTATTTCCCAAACTGTCTGTTATAAACATCCATCACAGTTTAAAGACTGTCTTCCTGGTTCAGTTTCCTCCTATTGCACTTGTTAGTCAGTATGCAAGTACCTGCACAGTTTTCCTGTGCAGTAAGGGATCATTCCCAACATGTTATGTATACTTACCGTTGGTTTTATCTCAAAATAATGTGGCTTACTGGCATGTTTGCACCCTGTCAGTTGGTCTCGCTGCTTGTGTACTGCCCCATCAGACTTTGTTTGTTACAAGATCTCAGCAATTACTTTGATAAGTTTAGTGTTATCATACCTGACAGACACGATGGCCAATGAAATTAAGACCCAGGTTGTAGTAGAACCAGAATTATTCTTCAAGTTATAAATCAGTATTATAGTAAGTAGTATAAATATTTTTTGAATGAAGTTTGGCATTTCAGTAAGTTCACCAGCATCGCCTCCATTAATAAGGTGCTCAAGTTCAACATGGTTTTGTCAGATGGGAGGTTTGTTGGTAAATGATATTACATTCAGGGACTTTACCTTGTCATGGGATTCACTGATGACGCTCCGCCCCCTTATTGCGTGCCATCAGGTTCATGACGGATGCGGCGCGCCGGGAGCAGGAGACCATGAAGAAGAAGGCCACGCCCAAACTGTCCCTGTCCATCACCGGCGGAGTGTCCAGGAACAGCACGGCCACACCTCCCCGCCACACTAGCGGTAACCTGACGCCTCCCGTCACGCCCCCCATCACCCCTTCCTCCTCCTTCCGCAGCAGCACACCCACAGGTACGACAGGTGTGTGTGTGTGTCGAAATGTGAAATGTTTGAGACAAAGAAAGACGGATCGCTTTTACTTGTAGAGTGATTGGGGGCGTTGAAAGTGACTAATGCAAATTAACTCTACTAGTGGTAACAGAAGAAGCTCACGGTTATGGTTGCGCCATCAGGAGCCCATTCATCAAATTCAGACAGCGCACTGATGAATGAAGATATTTGTAACGTAATGCAACTTGTTTCATACCTGGTTAAAAATTCTGAACTTTAATTCAAAATATCTGGTAAAGAGAGCCCGAGCCAGCTCACCTTTTAGTCAGTAATGCAAACTGTTATTGGAAATATTCACTTTTAACCAACAAAATAATTGAATTTAAAGTTTTTAATAAGTTGGATATGTGGACGTTTGCATGCCAATATTTCCTCAAATTTTTGAATCATGAAGGAAATGGAAACTGGAAGAGGCTAAAACCCCAACCACTGTCTACTGCTGTGTCCGTGTGTGTGTTTGTGTGTGTGTGTGTGTGTTTGTGTGTTGTTTGGTGGCTCCTGCAGTGAGCAGACCAGTCAACACTCTGCTAATTACATAGCAGCTGTCACGCTGTGTGTTCGCATGGGGCCGTGTGTTGCACAGCCCAGAAGCAGATGTCCAATTCCAGCCCAAATGGTTCCAAACGTAGTGTTAGGTCTGGGCTTATACACCAGCACGGCTCCACACACACACACACACACACACACACACACTAACACACGCCCTCTTTCGACATGTGCCAGGGTGCCATCCATTTCCTCATGCTGAGGTGCAGCATTTCCTGTGAGATGGTGGGGGGTCAGTGGGCCTTTATGTGTGTGCCTCAACATTTCTATAATGTGGTATGTGGATGTCTGCATGTGTGTGTGTGTGTGTGTGTGTGTGTGCATGTGAGTGGAAAATGTTCTGCACTTAGCAAAGCACTTTTTCCAGGCTGAGCAATGGGGATCACTCCCACTTAATGATCTCTTTCTCAGTGCCAACCCCTGCGCTTTGACTCACACACACATGCACACCACTGCTGTTTTTTGACTGAACCGTGCTTTCAGCGGCCGCTAATGTATCAAAAATAGCTGCAGAATATAGAGATAAGTATCAATAATGAAGTCACAAATCATTTCTGTTTGGTAAATTCCCAAGGCGTGATGTATTTCTGGGCACGTCCCCCCCCCGTCATGATCGATTTCATCTGGGATGACTAGCGTTTTTTTGTTCTGTGTGTCTCCATCGTGCCTCCAGGCAGTGAGTATGATGAGGAGGAGGTAGACTACGAGGAGTCGGACAGCGATGAGTCGTGGACCACAGAAAGCGCCATCAGCTCTGAGTCCATCCTCAGCTCCATGTGCATGAACGGGGGCGAGGAGAAGCCGTTCGCCTGCCCCGTCCCCGGCTGTAAGAAGAGATACAAGGTAAGGGCCGTACCAGAGGACCGAGAAGCCAGCTCCAGCTACTTCACCATAGGACACGAGGTTTAGTTGTTTCTGACGAAGTCCACACTGGAGCTTTTGTCTGAGTATCACATGTACGGACATAATATTTGAAAAAGCACATAATAAATTCAGAATGCACGATTAGAAGCGGCGATAAATATGTCATGGTATATTTGCTTCGGTTGAATATTATTACGGCTGGTAACAAAAACCTCATTCAGCTTCCACCTTTTCAGTCCAAAATAGTGACGTGGGGATAAAGTCACATTTGCTGTTGATCTGAATGGTGTCATGTGTTGTCCGACCTGACTTCACCACCCAGTGTGTGTGTGACCAGGGTTTGTTGCAGGTCTGACAATGCTCAGCTTTGATATAAAATGATGAGAAGAGGAGTTTCTGTAGTTATTTTACTTAAGAATTATTAGATACTGTAGTTATCAGTAACCAGTAATAATTAAGAAGATTAGCAGCTACCACCATAGTTAATGGGGGTCCAATAAAAAGCATGATCATTCATAAGGAGACTAAAACAGAGCACCGTCCCACTGTCATGTTTTCTAGTGTAAACATTTCGATGACCATTTTTAATTTAAAGTGGGTAACTCTGTATCAAATATGCAAATTGGGATTTCTCAAACCAATATGCAGGTTTAGGTTTGGGATCCTAATCTGTGTTAAGGCTACTGCCAGCAGCCGGTTCTCTTAGCTAGCTGCAGATCTGGGTCAATAAGCGATCAACCTGTGACCGCAGTCTGGTATAAAAGCATCGTACACAAGCCCCCAGGAAGAGCGCCAGGCTTTTGAATCCTATTACACAAAGTGGCCAAACCGTGGAATTACAACTTCTGGGTCCGTCATGTGATGCCATTGGGCCCAGAAAGACTTTTTCCTTGTATTGAGAAAGAGACGTCTGTAAATCAGTGGATAATTTCTTCCCAGTATGACCTAGGGATGTCATACCAGAAAATTAGTAGTCAATTCCAATATCAGTGAAATTCCACAATTCTAGATACTCAATTCGATAACATTAGGAACCTTCCAAAGCAAAAATGACTTTTCGACCGCAGCCCTGGACTGGTATGGGCTGAGGAACTGATTAGAGAACAAGCTGCAGGTGAGGAGATGTGCAGGGAAGCCCAGGTGAAGGGAATGAGGTGATTGTAAGCAGGAGGGAGCCGCAGGCTCTGAAATGACGAGAGGTTAATGATAAGGCATGAAAACAAAACAGATGAAGAAATAAACTCCTCTTCTCTGTCTCTTCAGAATGTGAACGGTATCAAGTACCACGCCAAGAACGGCCACCGCACGCAGATCCGCGTGAGGAAACCCTTCAAGTGTCGCTGCGGCAAGAGCTACAAGACCTCGCAGGGCCTGAGACACCACACCATCAACTTCCACCCGCCCGTCTCCACCGAGATCCTGCGCAAGATTCAAGGCTAGAGCGCGGCGTGCTCACACCAATCACTACCCCAAAACATAGCCCTATCCTGACTTTTCCTCACCCGACCCTTTTATACCACAAGTGCGTGCTTTAATTTTTTTTTTCCATCTTTTTTGTTTTGTATGTTACTTTTCTTTCCATGTTATTATATCACTTGTATTTTTAAAAAGAAGTATCTTTGTAGTATTTTTTATTGTTGTATATTTGCACATTCCTATATGCTATCATGTTATTTTGTTTCTCTATTGTTTGACTTACATAAGGTGCTAAATGTAAAAAACAGAAAGAAAAGACACAAAAACAAACGCTATAAAAGAAAGAAGAGGGGAAACGAGAAACGAAGATGTGAAACAGGAAGTGCAAGCGAGCCCTGCCCCTTTCCCCGCTCGTCTTCGAGTGGGATGAAGTTGACATTAATGCTGATCTGAGTTCAGTCGTTTGTTACACTCCCTCTCCGTTAGACGCAACTGAGCTCAGATCTGTGCCTTCGCTGTAACTTCTGGGGGTTTCAGCGCGAGAGTTAAGTTATACTTTAAATAGATATATTGATATATAAACAATAGACAGATATGTATGTGTACATAAAAATATATAAAAGTATTCATGAGCATATACATAAATAGTTACACTTTATTTTCAAGCTTTATTTTATATATTTTTGTGAGTGTTTTTTTTATTTTTTTATGTATTTCAGTAAGTGTTCCTTTCATTCCTTATTTTGCTGAGATGGCCAGTTTTGTCACCTCAGAGGTCAAATAGCTGGCTGACTTTAGGCTGGGAGCGTTTTCTCTCACCACACCCTAGAGATAAGGAGCCAAAACGCCTTTGACACTCTGAATCATCATGTGTGTGATGTTTTACTGTTGATCAGGAAAGGGGCGAACACGGCCCCGGGCCAACAATCCATATCTTTAAACATTTCATCCCCCACGGGAAGCCATCCATGTATTTCATATCTCCAGTGTTGAACTCATTCAGAGTGCCAGAGCTGTGTTCAAGAGACTTAGCCGGTGAAAGCAGGTTAAGCATCATACTGTATTCCAGTTGCCAAGATCTGTGTTGTTGTGTTTTGTTTTTTCCATGATGTTGCCAACAGCTCTCCACTGCCAAACATTGACCATACCATGTGCCTGATGAGGGGGGGAGGGAGGGAAGGGTGGGAGGGTGTGTGGGTGGGGTGTGGGAGTTGTAATGGTTTCACCCTGGAGGTCGCCAAACGTGTGGCAATGATTTTCTTCTTCATCGCGCCTCCAAAACGCGCAGATGAGTGGATGTACATCGAATGTTTTCATGCATGCTTTTTCTGTGTCGTAACGAGAGGAAGAACGTGCGGAAGATTTGAAAGAGATTTCCATCTACAACCTGTCATGTGTGTGTGTTGTAGACAAGAGCATTCCAGTTCATTGTATGTGTGTGTGTGTGTGTGTGTATGGGCGCCATGCGTGTGTGTTTTTATCCAAGTCATCAGCCTATAGAGTGTTATTCTGTGTGTGTGTGTGTGTGTGTGTTTCAGTGCTCGGATCTGTCGTGTTCTGTGTGAGTGTGTGTGTGTGTGTGTGCGTGCGCCAGGCCGCTGGTCCGACTCCCGTGGAGCAGGATTGGCTGGCTAGTGTTGCGTCATGTAGTGTAGCGGTGGCCAACTTGTTGCCCCCCGACTGGGATTTTTATCATTCATTGCCTCTAAGAAAAACAAGAGCGGTGCGGTGTGCAGCCGCCGCCGCCGCGTGCCAAGACACACCGATTCATAACATCGTTCCCCTCATCGTGCACAAAGTTTTTAAAATCTGCAGAAGGCTCAGAGCACGAGCTTCTTCTCTTTTTGTTCTGTTGATGGGTACAGTGACCTCTGATATTGCACACACCCTCCTGTCCTCCAAGCTGCTGTTGCCATGGAAACCACTGGGCTAGCACGGCAAATAGACCTTTTTTTTATGCTTCCACATTATCTTTACAAGGAAGTTTTTTTCTGTTATTTCTTTAATTTATTTAGGGGGGTTAAATAAATATAAATTATTAAACCTCCTAATTTCTTTTTAATATCCTGTTCTGATTATAGTAATTACCATATACTGTACTGTATTGTAAATCAATGCCTTTTTTTACTGTGCTACCTAACAAATAAGCACAAACGTGTGTGCCGGAAAAGATATCCATGTCTATTCTGAAGCACCAATAAGTAATCCTTAAAATCTCGGTATCAGTTTCAAAGTGCGTCCGTGGACTTAGAGGTAACCCTGAGGTAATGGTTTGCGTGCGATAGAAAAGCTTCATTCCTGCCTTTCAGCGTAGGGGAAGAGTTTCCGTGGCTGAGATAGACGGCGACTGAGAGTCTCCCCGTTGGAGCTCTGTCAAACACTCGTAAAAAAACCATCCCCGCTTCACGGACACCGCCGTCACCATGGCAATAGTTTCAGCTTTTTTACACGGGGTCCAATTGCAGTATTACACATATGGGAGAGGAGGAGCGGAGGCTGTGTGCAGAAGGAGGAGACGGAGGGAGGGGGTTTCAATATACTGTGTACAGTGAATGTATTGTAACGTGTCTGTTGTCAAGTGCTTTTAAATTATATTTTCGTATGTAACGTGGAGACCAATGTTTCCTTTTTGTATGGGGGGACAACAGGTTCTGAGCAGAGTGACTTGTAAATGATGTCAAACTGTCTTTCTATATAAAAGAGAAGCTGCTTAAATGTAAACAGGAAATGACTGAAAAAAAAAACAGTAAAAATAAAGTAAAAAAGCTCTGTAGCTCGGACTTATTTCTCCTCCTTTCAACCCAAATAGAAGACAACACTAGAGTTAAATGCATTAAGACAAGCTTACTTTATTCATAAAGATCTTTGCAGTACACACTTAAACCACCGTCCTGACATTCTCACATGAAAAGAGGCTGCGTCGGACACATGACATACACACACATTTGCCTTTGTGATTACTGGGCATGTGCAATTTTTAAAGCCTGAATACAACACTGTCAGGGGGGTCACTTTGTAATGACAGAAAATAGACAAGCAGTGATGTGGAGACATGTATAAATGACACTCATTCATGATGTGGGGGGACCTGCACACAAACTTTTTCCTCACAGTTTTAACTTTTAAAACGTGGAAGTACGTAACAATAAAAGTGTCTGTAACTTAGTGTCCAGCGGTTTGTTTTGCCTAAAACGTGACATTATCAATAAAATAAAAGAGACCAGCCCAGTTTTCTCACCAGCTGTACCAAAGTAAAACATCATTGGTCCGTCATTCTGTCATCACTAAAACATGAACAATGAGGGGAGGCGGGGTCACGACAGTAATTCACAGGTCTCTCCACAACTTATACTTATTTTCATATGTACAGTACATTCAGAATAAAGCCTTATTTAGTGCAGATACATGAAAACGTAGTGCTGTTTTTGTTTCAACCATCTGACGTCTTATACGTACAGTTGTACTGTAAGTTTGGGAGAAATCACTCAAAAAAAAAAAAAAAAAAAAAAAAAATCTCCACCACACCGCTCTTCAATTAAATATACACACTCCGATGATTCTTTAAGACATATTCAGATCTCACTCCTCATTTACACTTTAAAAAAATTCCTATCCCCTTCTGCCTTTCCAAGCTTTGGACAATTAAAAGATGAAGATGTCTTAAATAATATTCAGGGTAGTTAAAGAACTGGAACATACTAAAATGCTTTCTCTTCAAAAGCCCTGGTTTCAAGCTCCTGCTACAATTCACTCTTTGAACGGTTTGTAGTTTTGAACACATAATTAATGCATGCACTACCAGAGGTGCTTTAGTCCCTTGAAGCAGAAAGATGAGCATAAAAATGATAGAAAAGAAAAGGACCATGGCACTTTTCCCGAGTGTTAATGATCCTTTTACCCATGGTGCATTAAAGGTGAAAGCTACCCTACTTTTAATAAAACACCTCGGTGGAGTAGCCGCCGCAGGACAAACTTTCCCGGACTACATTCTTTCTAACCTTTGTTAAGATTGCGAAAAAGTGCTAATGATTGTATATTAACAAGACGACTTAACCCAATCAAAATGAACTAATAGCTGACGACACACATACGTTTTTTTGCCCTTTTACGCCCCCCTTCATTCGATCTGGTCGAAGTTGAGCACGTGGCCGTCAAAGTGCGTGAGGACGTGCCTCTCGAAGAGCTGCTGCTGACAGTTGAGGGGGAACTGCTCGGAGCAGACGGGGCAGACCTTCCAGTGGCTTTCCACGTGCTGCTCGAAGCTGCGCTGCTCAAAGTGGGGCGGGAAGATCACCTCGCACAACGGGCAGCGCTTGTGAACGCTGCTGGAGAGAGAAGAGGAGAGGATGGCGGGGAGACGCATCAGTTTGGTTGGGATCATACAGTGGGAATGTGTACACTGGCTTATTCTGTATATTAGTCCACTCAGTTAAAACTAGACTTTTATACACATCTAAAACATCTCCATACAGTATGTATTGTATACATGTGTATTATGTATATGTACTGTATATACATATTGTGCATGTGCATACATAGATACATATGTGCATACAGTATATGTATGTATGTACAGTGGAAACCTCTTACTGATCACGTCCGTCCGGGTCAAATTGATCATTATAAGCGGATGATTATTATAATTTTTTTCTTTATTTCTCATGCTGATTACCATCTAATTGTTATTTATTACATGCCTATAAAGTAACAGCTTCGCTTTTTACTGAATTTTATTGACTGTTTGAAAATACAGTAGCTTACAGCTGTTTCAGACACTTTTCAAATTACATTATAGTACAAATTAAATGTAATGTGTATTATTCAAATACACTTTAATACAGTACAGTGCTGTATATAAAATATAGTTTACTGTAGTTCAAATTATAATCAAGCTTTAGCCTAAAACAGTATTGTGCTGTTTACAAATACAGTGATGTCAGTAGTGCAAATAGTCTACTAAGCCACAGCTTGGCTTTTTTTTTTATTTTCAACAGGCCTGAATATAAACTGCAGCCTTATAATACCGAACTGGTATCAGAGTTTGAAAACAAACTTATTCATAAAATACAGTGTCATCATGGGAGAAAAGTGAAAAAAAAAATAGAATTACGGTAGTTTTAAAATGTTTTTCCATATGTTGAACACTTTAAGCGGACTACTTGATTACTATAAGCAAATTATTTAAACAGCATTTGTATAGGAATGATTCTGTCCCAAGCTTTTTGATCCATATATAAGCGGTTGTTCACTGTAACCGTGATCACTATGAGCGGATTCCACTGTATGTATTTTGTGTTTAATTCCCACTTTTTGCTCCAACTGTTTTGTTTGTTACATGTTTTTGACTCTGAATCCAGAGCTTTCTATGTTGTTACATAACACGTTTGTTTATTCCATATACAAACAAAAATGTCAAAACAACACGTTGTGGTTTTAAAGGGCTTCATACTTAATGGACAGATATGACAGAAAAGTTCGACAAGAAAATGGACACATTTTGATAATATCTGTGGGGAGGAAAATTCAACCCCTCGGGGTACACAAGACTACGTAATACTTCACTTGAGGAAAAAATATTTGCCCTGTTTTTTCTGAAATAATGAGATCATTATCTCAGCAATTCTGAGAACAATTTTTTTTCTTTCTTTTGGGTCGTTTTTTGTTTCTTTTTCAGTGAGTCACCACAGTGATACACAGTTAAATCATAACTGCACATTAGTTTAATCCCGTTTTATTTGGTTTTGAGATATTGGGAGCTACTTGTGTCTTTAAGCTATATAGATGGTATTGTTATTAGTTTGTGGACTTTGCGCAGGAACCTCAGGACTTTGTAGTTGTCCAGACGTAAAGCTCGTTCTGATCTGACGGACTTTTGTGGTGTTTCTCCAGGATCAGTTGAACTGATATGGCGTGCTTCACAAATATAAGATGATGCATCTGAAATGCATTCAGGCTGTGCTATGTGGCGTCTCGAGAGACAATCAGGCAATTGTGCCTCAGTCTCACTCACATCATCCATAGTGTTCTCAGTGCTGGATTAAACTAAACCGGCTTGCTTCCATGAAATCGAGCCCTCAAGTAAATGAGAGCTTCTTTGCAGGATTTTGAGGTATTTCGTTAATTTGTAAAAACAGAGCTTTTCTCAGAACGAGATAATAATCTTGTTAATTCAGAAAAAAACAGGGCAAATATTTTTTTTCTCAAGTGAATGCATTACGCTTCTGTAAATGACCATGAAAACTGCCACTTCTTTTACTCTGTGATGTCAGCTTAGCCACCCTGCAGGACTGGCCAAACAGTAAGGGATTTTAATAGCTATATATTTTTTTATATTAGCCTTGTTTGGCTCACCACTGGGAAAAGAAATCCCTCCCTAACTTCTCTTTGTTGTCCCTTTTTAATCAATGTCTATTTATTCTGCAGTAATTATTTATGTGTGTGGGTGGGCACACTACCTGGAGTCAAAGCAGAAGCTGCCCCTGGCTTCTCTACGTCTACTGGACTGGTGATCACAGGTCGGCTGAGCCCCATCAGCAGCCTATGAAACACAAATGCACACAAAAGGATGGAAATTGATGGCCATCTATTTGCCATCAAAGATATGTGCTGGCATGTTTCTATTTAAAGAAAGAGCAACACACAGTAAACCTTCCTCGCTAGCCCTCTATTTCACTTTGCTCCCAAACAACAAAAAGATGTAATCCGACAGACTAGCTGATCTTGGGTTTGTCCCTTTTGCAAAAACCCCCCTAATTACTCTCCAAGCCCTTGTTATCTTCGTCTCTCTTGAGCTCTGAGGGAGTGACGTTAATTAGAGCTTTATGCAAATGAGTTCATAGCTTCATCTTTTAAGGGCAAGCTACTATTCCCTTCTATTCAGTGAGGAGGAGCACTCCAGAGACGGAGAGCGAGGGATTACTGTCCGTGACAGCAATTTTTTGGATGCTGAAAAACACGACGTGAGGGTAGGAAAGGCAAAGGCTGGGATCACGGTTAGTTTGTCATGCATAATCTGATGCATGTGAAAACCTCAATTGATACAGATACTCAAAAATAATTCCAATTTTTGTTGGCTTGTTAGTGAATGTCATACCAGCCTGGGGTTTTCAGTTCGCTGGCAGTGAGTTTCCATCCGGTTTGTGTGTTTTTATTATTGCACTTACATTTCGCGGCTCCTCCGGCGGTTGCTCCAGGTTGTCGGGAGGGCTCGTGCTGCGGGAGGGCTGGATGCAGACCACCTCTGGTTCCCAGCCTGGCGCCCCGGGGCCCGGGCTCGGGGGTGTGATTGGGGGTGCGCAGGGAGGGGCGCAGGGTGGAGCCTCGGGCGGAGGACGAGACATGTGCTCGGGAGAAAGCGAAACATCCACCCGGTCTGGAAAAAAAACAGTAAAACATGGAAATGTTGTCCTCAAATAGAGTGCTGCAGGACTAAAACCTGGAAATGAGTTAGCATTTTAGCACTTCCGGGTTCCGTCGTCTCGTCGTGGGTTTTTGGTTAGAGGTCTGAAATAAGGTCTGTGGTTAACACAAGCTTAAGAGATTTTAAGGTTTTGTTCTACGACATGAATTACATCAGTAAACATCCCACTTGTGAATTTGGAAGCTTTTATGTGTCTTAAAAAAGGTGGTTGCTAACAAGTGGCTAAATGAGACTACTAAAATCATTCAACCGTGGTGTAGTTTGTTTATAGCTTTTAACTTCTGGTGGTGGTGTTGCATTTACGCTTCAAAAATCACAAAAGCGGTGTTCATTTGTATAGATGATCTTGCTGAATAAAACGTGTAAGTATCATATACGTTTGTTTGCTCTAGAGCAGCAAAATATAACTGAAGGAAAAACAGACAGATGCAGAGTCGAAGAGAACATGAAAAATTTATCAAAGTTTGACTTCCTCTCACCTCTTGTGGTGTCAGTGGAGTAGGGGTTGCCGTACTGCAACTCAGCAGGCCTGTGTGGAACCAGTGGTGGAGGAGAGGGGTCCTGAGGGTACGGCAAGGGGTAGCGCAGCATCATCGGCTGCCTGATCTCAGCACCCTGAACACCAGTTTCCTGCTCCCTCTGCCTGGACACGAAGCGCTGCAGCTCCTAGAGGGAGACGGAGACGTTATCCATTCCTGAGTGTCACAGCACCTCACCGGGACAAACTACATATTGTTAACAGTGGGCAACCTCTGGTTCTGAAAAGTGAAGCCAATGCGGAAGTGCCTTAAACTTGTATTCTTTCTAATATCCAGCAGGGGGCGACTCCTCTGGTTGCAAAAAGAAGTCTGATTGTATAGAAGTCTATGAGAAAATGAGCTCTCACTTGATTTATTACCTTAGTAAACATTGTAAACATGAGTTTATGGTCTCAATCGCTAGTTTCAAGTCTTCTTCAATACAGCATGATGTTCATTTAGTAAATTATGGTCCCATTTAGAGTCAAATAGACCATAAAGCAGGGGATGCTTTAGGGCGTGGCTATTCTTATCTTTACATTTTCATACTATACATATTTCCATGTATTTCAGTATGATTTTCCTTCCACAGTTCAAAGATCTTTGTTGTTGCTAAAATGTGTAAACACTGTCAGCACACGCCAACATTATATGTTGGAAGAGAGAAGGACTGATGCTCTGAGGAAAATTCAGTCGGTGTTTCCAGAGCACATTTTCACTGTTGGAACCAAGTAAGTGTTTTTCAGCTCAGAGTTAAGTTTCCCTCTACATTGTTTCTGCCCTTTGTGATTATATCTGAAGCAAGAGCATTAGTACCCTACTCATTACTGTAATGGGTGTCAGACTCTGGCTCCCTCTGCTCTGGCTTTGCTGATAAAGGCACTCGCCCTCTCTCGCTTTTACTTCCCTCCTTCCTCTCGCTCTTCCCCCCCCTGACCTCCTCTCTTGATGACTTCATTAGTGCGCGGCTATCAGGTTTAACATTTAAACCAGGGTTGGGAAGGTGAAACAGACACGTCGCCTGGCATTTGCACTGTCTAATGGCACTGTACCCGATGGGCGAGAGAAGCAAGTATAGATGTATTAATTAGTGGGTAGTGGGGAGTATGGAGAAGAGAAGGAAAGGCTACAGGAAGGAGTGCAGACACTGCATTCAGTTAATATGGCAATAATCTCTAGAAGCAGCTATATGAATGCAGAATCTGAAGGCAACGGGATAAGATTTTGGTATCGGAAGCGTTCTGGTGTCCGTTTATAGTCCGAGTAGTATTGACCAATCATATTGGTGCGAGCTTTGGTTGCATGAAGGTAAACAGTCCGTGTGTAGACCAAAAGAGGCGGAATGTATTGAGCGAAATGCAATCTTATAACCCATCAATTTAGCTTTTTATTAGCTTTTTTTTTAATTATCTACATTCATCTGTTTATAGAGATTAGCCGAAAAGTTGTCTGGACCTAAAAAACCTACAAAATGTATTGATGAAGTTGCTAATCAGACTATAAACAATCACCGGAGAAAGGAAGAGGAAGTCTTGGCCTGGATATCCGTTATCCACATATCTACTGGCTAAACCGGAACCCCAAAAGTATTGTCCGTTGCCCCCAGAGGCTGAATCGTCGTCAGACCGATAGCCGATGGATTCCAAGATTGATAAGGCAATAGCTTCACTCAATTGAACCATTCAAACTGATTGATTGCCGTGCGTAGAGAGAACAACAGCATGATAGAGATGAAAGCATGACCTGCTGCTGTCTGGCTACAGACTGTGTCTGAGACCGTTTTACCTGGTTCTTCTAAAATAGGTGCTTTTTATTTATTTTATTCAGAAGATTCTGTCTTGTTCTGTGTAGGCCTTTCAGTGTTACATCTGCTCCTTGAACATTATGTTTCACGGTAACCTGTCTGCCTCGGAGCCGCACCCTCTCCGTGTTGTGTGTGATTGTCTGCAGGTGTGCCGGAGTCAGGGAGGAGCCACCAGCTGCACTGCATCACCATCATCAAGATCTCCACACTGCTAGTTCGTGGTTGCTACCACAGTTAGTGCGGCCACATTCAAGCCATCTTTTACTATTCTGTGTCCTCTTTTGCCTCGTGTTTTGCTTGCTAGTAACCATATTTTTTCGTCTGCTCATAGTCCTGCCTCCTTGACTTGACCTTTGCTGGACCTCTTTGGATTTGAACTGAATCCCCCTGCTGTATAGTGTGCACTTCTCGTGTTGCTGCTTTACCTCCTGTAGCTGCTCCTTGTCTCTGAGGGCCTGGGCGAGGTTGCGCTTCAGCTCTGTCACCTCACTGGCTCGCTCTGCCATGTGCACCTACAGACAGGGCACCAAAAAAAAAAACATAGTAACATCAGGCCAGAGTTCATAAAAATGCAGCACATAATGATTCTGTGTACAAGAAATAACATTCACTATATATAGATTTTAATATAGAAATACTCAAAGATGATTAATGAACAATTAACACTGAGACACAGGATTAAAACGTGAAGTCCTTTGTTGCATCATTCCTCATCTCTCTCACCTGTCAACCATCTAATGGAGGTATAAAATGCCCCCAAAAATGATAATAAAAACACAAGATAAGATATTAGCTCATGCTGTTTTGCATGCAGACAATTATTGTAGCTCCTCACTGCTCCAAGTAGGGCAGAGGTTGAACAATAAAATAACTAAGGCTGCAACTAACAGTTACTTTCATAATTTATTAATCCCATGATTCTTTTATAGTTTAATTGATTAATTGTTAAGTCTATAAAGTGTCCCAGAGCCCAAAGGCAACATCTTAAACTGTCTTGTTTATTCCGACCAACAGTACTAAACCACACAGATATACATTTTAATATCACATAAGACAAAGAAGTGCAGCAAATACTCACAACTGAAAAGCTGGAACTAGGGAATGTTATGGCTTTATAAATGCTTAGACACGATTAATCGAATATTAGAATAGTTGTTAATTAATTATCTGATCATTGACTGATTGATTCAGCTCCAAAAAAACATAAATGGTGGCAGATTCTCCCAGAGTTGATGGAAACGACTCACTGATACGAACCCTTTCTCCGTGTATTTCCACTCCATTTGTGTTAACTGACTGAAGATGAATATCAGTCGGTGTACACACAGACACGCAAGTGAACTCAAATATTTGGTCGGTTGAGTTTTATTTAACCTGGAGCGCCATCAAATGTGCAGTGCCTACTGTAAAACACACAGCTAAAGCCACAGAAACACGGTCTGTGTCCAGGGCCGACTGGAGCAGACCGGGGGATCGTAGTAAATCTCTAACTTTCTAACAGGACTGACCCTGTGGGATAGTTTACATGGCTAGTTGCCTGCTCTTCTCTCATTTCATCCTCTCCCGCGGTTTCTCTTTCTGCTTCATGTCTACTTTTTTCACTCTTAAATTCTCTTTGCTTCTTTGGCTTTCCCCGTCATTCTCTTTCATCTCCTTTTTGTCCTCTCTTGCTCTCCCCCCTCTTTCATGAATTTACTGTGCAGCATTAGAGGGTTAAGTTCAGGTGAAAGGATTCTGCAGCCGTGTATTTCTGTGCCCCCCCCCCCCCACCCTCCCACGCCTCTCCCTCGGTCCATCCTCTGGGTGGCTGATGTAAACAGCCGTAAAGCATGGCGCTCTGCGGCTGCCTCTCTTGTCAGTCTCCGGGGCCATTAAGAGCGGCTCGGGGCCCGGGGCACTCGCCTCAGACAGGAGACTCTATCAAAGACAGGGGAGAGCCTTATTTACAGCGCCGATAAACACACACTCACTCAAGGAGATTAAACGCCAGTAGGTACTTTGGCAGACGTTCGCACGCAAAATGCAACAGGCCCGCGTAGACGCAACGAGCTCAAGTGCTCGGATTGAATCACACACATACCACACACATAGGCTCATGTGTGGCACTGAGTAACCCGGTTACTCTGGTTAATGCACATGCTCATGTAAACTGGTATGAACCTTTGCTGCTCTGTGACCAAGTGTACTCGCTGCTATTTATAAACCAATTAACTCAATAATTAGCTCATCTATTTAAGTGCCACTAGCTAAACCCTGTCTCCTTGAGTCAGCCGTGGTAAGACAATTTTAAAAGTTTTGTCTTAGAATATTTTGTACAGTGCTGTCCTTATTAATTAAATAAAAAAATATTCAATATTGACAATTAATTGTTCAAGTAATTTACCAAGCAAAATTAAGCAGATAAAAGCCAACACTTGCTCATTCCAGCCTCTCAAATGTGCGGACTTGCTGCTTTTCTCTGTTTTATATTATTGTTAATATAATATCTATGATTTTTGCAAAGTTATTTGGAAATTATAACCTACAGTACTTGAAGATGTCGACTCTGGAAATTTTGAATTAGCATGTATTACTATTTTGTGACATTTTATGCACTAAATTGACTAAGTCCAAATAAAATAATTGTAGGTTAATCAATAATGAAAATAGTGTAATTTAAAACCCTAATTTTGCTTAAAAGGACACATTTTTTTTTTTTAAAAAAAACATTAAATAAAAAGCACTGTATTCATAATTATCGTGTTTTTTGTTTACACCAAAATGTATTTATAAAATGAGTTAAAGATTAAAGTTGAATACTGGACAAAATAACTAAGTAATAATAAGTTGGGTAAGAGTAAACTTTATAATGATTGTCCATTATGATTGGATCACAAACTCACAAGTTCATTTTCTTTGTGTAAGTAACTACATCCAGTGAAAAAAATATTAAAATTAAATGGACTGGAAAATTGACTTGTGAAAGGGGAGGATGGGGATTACAGAACGATCTGATTACTAAAAATGGAGTTACGTTCTTGTGCAATGAGGATAATGAGGAAGAGAACAGGTTTGTGTGATCTACACTGGAGCACGCTTGTTGTTTTAACTTAAATTTACTAAGGAAATGTTTTGCTGAGTGGAGGAACAGTAGCTGCCTTACTTAAGGGCTTGTACACAACGTCTGATCACTGATAGAGCACTGATCCCTCATGTGTTTGTGTGTCTTACTCTAAATCGTTCCTCCTCGTTGGCCAGCCGCTGTTTGAGCGTCTCGTTGATCGCACACTGCTGCCTCCACTTCTCCTCCATCATCGCCAGCTCCTCCTCCACCGAGAGTGTCTGTGCCTTCTGTGCCTTCTCCGCCTCCCCCATGCTCCTCCCCTCCACCTCCAGCAGCACCTGACGCCCCACAACATCCTCAGCCTTCCCTGCCGTTTCCGCCTCGCTGTTCTCTTCGGCGCTCTGCCTCTCCTTCTCCACCTCCACCCAGCTCGTCATCCTCAGGCTCTCCTCCGGCAGGCTGTCCTTCTTCTCCTCTTTCTCTTTGTCTTCTTGGTTTGCCTCTCCCTCAGCCTCCACCTCGACCCTCTCCTTTGGCATTTTCTCTCTCTGCCTTTCTTCCCTCTCTGTGCTGATGCACGCATCAGTATGTGTGGATTCCCTGTTATTAAGTTCTCGAGTGATTGTCAGCTCAACGGCTCCTTGTAGGACTGCAGCAGCTATATTCCCTGTAAAGACACACATTAAGAGTAGGACAAACATGATAGATAGTCAGCAGGACAGTTTTTGATTCAGGTTGGATATTTCAGTATAATCACTTTCTTTTTTCCTATAACAGTGGTAATAAAAAATAGGGAAAAAACACAACATGTTTAGTGGGTTAGGGTTACTTCCGACAAGACTTTGGAAAATCTCCAGAGAATATGCGTCAACTTGTTGTTTTAAGATGTTGCATGTTCGTGTGGGAGTAATACATCAGCACAGTATGAGAAAAAGTTTTGTCCAGTCAAGCAAGAGTGAGTCACACCACCCACTTACTTTCTTTTTCTTTACGTCATGAGATTGCGATGCATTACTGTTGATTTAAGGTACTGTTAGTGGAACATCTTCTCTCTTTTTCTACCTTTTAATTATTACTTTAAAGACAAAAAACAAACGTGAAAGTACCTTTTCTACAATTAATTTCTCTCAGGATATTTGAACATTGATGCACATCAAGTTTAAGCACTTGTTCAGACACACACATCTGTATATTCTATTGGCATGGTGTGGTTTGGGCAGTTATCCGTGGGAATAAGTGAAGTACAGAACATCTTCAAACAAGAAAATGCAATGTTCATCTCTATGACGCTGTTTTAAACTAGTTTAAGTGTTTCTGGATTCATATATTTTACAGAAACGTGCACAACTGTTTTAAGAAAATAATGTCATTATAGTATACTTAAGAATATAACAACATGCATATATATACTTTTGCGCTTGAATGTGTACCTGCTGTCGGTGACTCTGGACTGGGGGTCAGTGGCTCCTGTGTCGTCTCAGTGGATGCATTTCTCTTTGGCTCCTGCAAAACAAAACAACACACACAATGTATCAATAAAATATAATTGCCCTGCGTGTAATATTTCTTTTCATATGAGTCTTACTCTACAGTACTCACCCCCTGTGACTCAGTTGTGTTCAGTTTGGCCACCTGCCTGCGGAGGCGCTGACACTCCCTGTACTTCTCCTTGTAGTGCTCAGCAGCCATGTGAAGACGCAGCTTCAGCTCCTCCACCTCTCTCTGCAGCTCGGCCTCTGCCTCCGACACCACCATCATGCTGGGGGTCATATCCCCACCGGTCCCAACACCCTGGGAGAGAAGAGGACATTTTAGAGAAACCTTTACCATGGCTTGCTTCGGTCCAGGCCTCATCATAGCATCATAGCTAGATCATAGCATAGAAAAGTGAAAAGGCAAAGATGCAGAAGTTGGACGCTGACCACTTCCTTCTGTGCAGTGCTCCTCATGCGGTCCAGCTGGCTCTCCATGCGTTGGCACTCGGCCTGAGCATCAGCCAGACTGGCACGGAGCTTGTCAGCTTCCAAGCGGGCGCGGTACAGCTCAGTCATCGTGTGGTCACGGGCGCTGGCTGAGTCGCGGAGCTCCGAGGCCAGCAGGGAGGCATGCTGCCGGGACGCCTGGAGCTGCTCCTCTGCTTGACGGAGCTGCTCACGCACACGGACCAGATCTGCCTAAAGACATGTAGAAGGAAATTATATATGTAGATCAACAGATTTCTTACAAAAACAGACATACATATATGTGTACAACCACTGCTACCTTGTCAGCCTTGTGTGCCAGCAGCTCTTTCTCCAGGCTGTCCCGCTGGGCCACGCAGAGCCTGAGCCTGTCCAGCTCCTCTTGGAACTGGGCGATCGTCACCTCCCGGTTCAGCTCCACCGCCTTCAGCATCTGCAGCTCCGCGCTCAGCTTCGTGTTCTCCAGCTCGGTGCTGCGCAGGTGGGCCTGCACATGGGACAACACAGAGAGAAAGACCGAATGACACCGGCTTTGTTAGTCTAAATGCACCTTTTTATCCAGCCGTTCAGCTACGCAGAGCTTTTCTCCCACCTTGTAGAGGTCTCTCTCATCCTTCTCGTTCTTCAGCTGGCTCTCCAGGCAGTCCTTCTCTGCTGTGAGCTTCTTCAGACGGTCACGCAGACTGTGACATAAAATGAAGAGAAGAAGTTTTGCACAGCTTTCATCCTCAAACCAATCCATCGACATCATTATATTACACTAATTCTCCATTCAGTGCGATTCATGCTACTGTTAAGTAAGTGGACAACATCCATCATCTAAGGGGAGGAGGAGACAAGTATTTAATGCAATGCACTACAATATCCATGAAATAAATACCATCCTTGTTGAGGTTATGTTTAAATTTGTGTCAACTTAATCACTATTTTAGAGGATGTGCTTTGCATTATTTTGTGAATTGTAGACAAGTGGAATGATGAAGATGTTGAGGAAGCAGAAGGCAGGCAAGAACACCTCCTCAAAGTTACTTAAACAGTCACGTCCTCATAGAAATGTACGAGTTTGGATGATTGATGGTTTTGTGTGAGCGTTCTCCACTCACCAATCGAGCTCCGTCTCCTTCTGCAGGCCTCTCTGGGTGACTCCCAGCAGGTCCTCCTCCAGCTGGCGGACCCGGTCCGTGGCCTCCGTCAGCCTCCTCCTCACATCCTCCCTTTCTTCTGACAGGCCCTGCGACGAGCGCAGCAGATCCTACGGGGGCACAGAGAGGCAGCTGTGGATCACAGTGACGGACGCCACGGCCAATCACAGCAGCTGGATCAGCAGGCTGAACTTGGCAGGAGAACGAACGCTGAACAAAGTCAGGAACTTGTGCAACACTTGTGATTAAGCACAGATGGTGATAATTGACGGTCATGTTGCAAATAGAGTATGTTGTACATGTCGTACGTTTGGTTTTTATGCACATTGTATTTATCATTTGTACCTACACTCAGTTGCCACTTTATTAGGTACACCAATATAAAACTAACGCAGTCTACTACTTTTTTTAAAAATGGTTATTTCATGTTATTTCAATAGTGATTAAAATACTTAATCACTATTAATCGCATGATTGTCAATAGTTAATCACGATTAATTGCAAATCAATCGCATATCTGTTAAAAATGTGCCTTAAAGGGAGATTTGTCAAGTATTTAATACCCTTATCAACATGGGAGTGGGCAAATATTCTTGTTTTATGCAAATGTATGTATATATTTATTATTGGAAATCAATTAACAACTCAAAACAATGACAAATATAATATCCAGGTACTGCATTTAGCATAAAAAATATGCTCAAATCATAACATGGTAAACTGCAGCCCAACAGGCAACAACAGCTGTCAGTGTGTCAGTGTGCTGACTTGACTATGACTTGCCCGAAACTGTATGAGATTATCATAAAGTGTGCATGTCTGTAAAGAGGAGACTCGTGGGTATCCATAGAACCCATTTTCATTCACATATCTTGAGGTCAGAGGTCAAGGGACCCCTTTGAAAATCAACATGACAGTTTTTCCTTGCCAAAATTTGCAACAAGCTACTATGACATGACTGATACCAGTGGATTCCTTAGGTTTTCTAGTTTCATATGATACCAGTATCTTCACTCTAGCTTGAAAACTGAGCCCGCTACAACCTCCGAAAGGGTGAATTGCGTTAACGCCTTAAAGAAACTAGTGGTGTTTTTTTATTTCATTTTAAATAGTTATTTTTAAATAGTTATTTCCCTACCTCTATAGCCTGTTTATAGCCTCTATAGCCTGTTTCTAGTGCAGCTGTGACATGTGAATTCCCCCCTTGGGGATCAGTAAAGTGTTATCTTATCAATCACAAATCACCAGTTACAAATTATGACTGACGTGAGCCCTTTTGATGGACGCAGAACACACGCACACTGAGGTGTCTGAAGTTACTGAACAACAGCAGTGTGTATGTATGTAGTGAATGCATGCAGGGAACAACCTGTCTAGTATCAGTGGATTCCTTAAACAAATTCCTGGTGGAGCACAGCGGATCGCACAAGGTTGCTGTTCTCCGCGTGGTGTGACTGCTGTGGAAATGCCTTGTTTGAACTTGCTGCTAATCAGCAGTGAAGGACGTTAAATCATCCATAGCTAATATCGGCTGTGACAGAACAACATTCCTCTGCACACACCTTGCTTTTCTATATGTCGCGTGCACTCCTTCACACGCACCCACACACACACACACACACACAGAACGACGGACACACAGCTGCATATTCAAGGACATATGGAGACAGACAGATAGCACAGCCATCAATCCAAAAACAGACATGCACACACACCAATGCGTACTCAGGCCTGTCTCCCTCTGGGCTTGGCTCTGCGTAGATCACTGTATGATTTTTACGGCTGGCGTTTCGGGAAGCACTTTAGCAGTGCATAAAGACCTTATAAAAAGTGTTCTCGTAAAATTAGCAGCCACAAAATATGTACTTATGTTTTCATGTTAAACTCGGGATATTTTCATCAGCGTGGCATGAGCTCACGCACCTTCTGCAAAATGCTCTACAAAAGGAGAGACGCACACCTACTCGCACAAGTCGTATATCTGCAGATGGACATGCCTGATGAATGAAAAGCAGCACGGTAATAACAGTGTGTGTGTGTGTGTGTGTATTACCACGTAATTTATGGCGATTTTGTCCTTCGTAAAAAAAAAGAGCAGCGGACTAACTCAAAGCAGAGCTGCTCTTTTACTCTGAGCCTAAACCGGAGAGCGGCACTAGGGGGCGATAAGAGACTGGATTCACACTCACAATCTCCTTGGCAAGTTTCGCCTCTCCCCTCCTTCTGCCACCCCCCCTCTCTCTGCTTTCATTGAGGTGACTGGTTTTAGGTTTCTGTGCCAAGATATCAAATGAGCAACTCATAAAACACCAAAATCTGACTCATGCTGGTGAGTGAGTGATGGGAAAGTAAGAACTAGATGAAATCGAGGTGGACATATTTGTTGAATTCTGATTAATGTCTGATTAATGTCTTTTATGTTTACCTCGCTTTAGTCAAATAATTCATATGCCAACAAACCAACTGTGAAATGAAAACATTTGACACTGGGAGGGGAAAAAAAAGACAGGGACAGACGGACAGACAGACAGACAGGGAGAAAATAGACAGTGAGAAAGCAGTGGCCACTGAATCGCGTGACTGAGTGGTGTTTGTCCCTGAGGCTGGGCAGGGCTCTTTTTTTTTTCAGGCAGGCGGTTTTGCGGACTACCCTCCTCTCATTCCACACACACAGACTAAAAGGGTTTGCAAGCGGGTGGCATAATGAGCGTGTTTGTGTGTGCGCTTGCCTGTGCATGTGTGAATGCACATTAGAGGGGCCCTGTGGTGTGGGACCTGAATGCGAGTGTGAGAGCGAAAGGGGGGGGGGCAAGTTTGTGTATGTGTGTGTGTTTGTGTGTTTGACGTCATGTTTGTTCACTCTGTGGTCGCGATGGCATCGTCCCTGACGCCAGATGCCCGAGAAAACTGCGTCCCAATTCCGTTCTGGCCCACTGAGTCAGGTCGTTAAAGAGGGAGAGAAAGACTGGCGCGCACACGCACACACACACACACACGGATACAAACACGCACGCTGCGGCTCTGTGTGTGTGTGTGTGTCTCTCAAACATGGGCACAGATTATTCATAAATTCGGGCCTTTGAAGTTTTCAGACCTGTGATCACTGGTGAGGAACTGGCTCCACACACACGTGTGCAAATAGAGACGGTCTGTCTCTGTACACATTTACATACAAACACACACATGTGCAAACACAATGAAACGCTCGGTGTTGTTGTTAGAGACTGTTTTTGTGGTATATTTTATCCCAATTTACGCATATATTGAAATAATTTATATTTTTCTTTTGACTCATTAATTCATATTTGATTCATCATTGTTGTATCTATTAAGGTAACTAGATGATGATGATCACCTGTGGTGTAAGGAGGTGAGTTTAAAGGGCATCAGTAGAGTCTTTGACCTCACATTAGACTCAGACATGATGCCATGTTTTCTGCTTGTTAAAGAGATAACAAATCATCTGAAATGAAGGCAACAGTATCTGTGACTGCGGCATTGTGATTTAGACTGTTTCACATGTCAGATGAGAAAAATTGAAACCCCATAAAGGTGGCGGAGTTTAAAAGAAGTGTAAAAGAAGAGGCTACAGTTATATATTGTATTTTATTATTATGGTATTTTCAATTCTTGTTGTGAAGCACTTTGTAACATTATTATTATTATTATAATTATTATTATTATTATTATTACAGTTGCTAATTTCAATGTTACACAAACACCTTTTGATTAGTAATAAACCTTTATTTAATTATATAAATGTGTGTCAAGTAAAAGAAGCTTGCTGCCATCGCTCTCTCTAACCTGGTTGTGTGTCCGCAGCAGGCAGCACGTCTCCCTCTCCTGCTCCCTCTCTCTGGCCAGTCGCTTCTGCTCCTCCTGCAGCTGCTGCTTCTCCTCCTGGAGGACGCGCATGGCCTTCAGCAGCTCCCTGCGCTCCTGCTGCGCCTCCTCCACATGCTGCCAGGCATGGAGGAGGTAAGTTAAGGGTATGAAGAGAAAGAAGTGAGAATGGTACCTAAATCTTGAAGATCTTGGTGTTCGAGTCACTTAGTTTTTTTCCCTTGTAATGCCCCCAATCTTCGGACAGTTACAACAGAAAAAATGTTGTAAGATGCATAATTGTCCAGTTTTATATACAATTCAATTTGTGTTGTATGATGTATCTATGGCTAGATAGGGTTGGGCAATATGGTCAAAACCTTCTATCATGATATAGGTCATTCCATATCTCGATAAGGTCACGATATAGCATGAAATTTGAGTTAGTATGTGCTTGTTATTATCAATTTAGATGACGTAATTGTGTATCACGATATCTCGATATATGATTTAATCACGATACGATTCCACTGAAAGACAATAAATTATCAATTTGAATTATCGCCCAGCAAAATGTCTAGAAAGACAATAATTTAATAGTTTATTAATGCCAAAAAGGGAGATTCACTACTCAGTGAGGTCAGAGGTCACAGTCAGGAACCTCTGGATCTAGTATCTTACTGTAGGACCCCTTAATAGAGGCCAAGACCCAGGAAGATGGAAAATAGAAAAATAAACCATCTCGTGTAGCGTACCTCTAGAAGGCCAGTCTTGGTGGTGACGACGAGTATGTCTGAGTTGCTGTCGTCCTCGGTAACAGTTAGAAGCTCCTCCGTGGGTGTGGCTGACCTGAACTGGAAGGGCGTACTGGCTCCTCTGATGTCACCAAGATGCGTGACATAACAAAACTGGTAGAACTCTCCATCAGACTTAGGAACATAGTAACCTGGAAAGAGATAAAAGTGTGTTCTCTTTTTGTTTTTCTATTTCACTTAATCAAATAGTACTTATTTCATTTAATCAGGTAGGATTTAAAGGAGGCTTAGCCAAAACAGTTCTATAATATCTATTAAAAGATACTACACTGCGTGAAAAGAATCAGGCAATGCCCCTTTCACACAGAAAAGCAGCAGGTAAATTTATCGGAAAACATTCAATATACCCATAGGCGACACATCTAGAGCTGCAATTAACCATTATTTTCATTGTCGATTATTTCTCTCAATTAGTTGTTTGGTCTATAAAATGTCAGAAAATGGTGAAATCAGTTTTCCCAAAGCTCAGGATGACATCCTCAAGTGTCTTGATTTGTCCACAACTCAAATTTATTCAGTTTACTGTCATAGAGGAGTAAAGAAACCAGAAAATATTCACATTTAACAAGCTGGAATCAGAGAATTTTTACTTTTTTTCCCCTTAAAAAAATTCACAAACTGATTAATCGATTGTCAAAATAGTTGGCGATTAATTCAAAAGTTGACAACTAATTGATTAATCGTTGCAGCTCCAGACACATCATTTATATATGTGCGTATATTTCCCTGTAAGAGCTCACTGTGGCGCATCATTCACGTCAGGCCTGGTTCTCTGGGACGGAGGAGTAAGTACAGAACATCCGGCAGCCAACCGGTTTTACTGACTACTGACACACCACAGAAATGCTCTCATATTTTCACTGTGTAATATCTGACCGTTCCAGGCCCAGTAAAACCAGTTTGCAGGCCCTCAACCTGTGTGTGTGTATGTGTGTGGTTTGAGTGGTGCTCAGGTCCCAGGCCGCCGTTTGCGGTTGTGTTCCCTTATTAAATAAAAGTGCTGGTTTTTATACGCGCCGTAAAAATGGAGGAGTTACTTTGGAATATCCCAGGTCTGTAGAGTGGTTTACATAGAGTGTGTGTGTGTGTGTGTGTGTGTGTGTGTGTGTGTGTGTGTGAATGTGTGTACCTTGAAACACCACAGTCCTGTGCACAGTACTTCCTGGTTCGTAGTTTTCAGGCATAGGAGACCAAAGGAAGGTGTAGTAATCTCGGGCTGTGCTCCAGCCCACCTAAGGATGTAAACAGAAATGAAAATATTGATTCATAACAAAAAAAATAGTGCCAGACTAGACAGTGTAAATATGTACTATGTTGGAAAATGTTCGCATTAACATAAATTGTTAATAGCCAGATGACATTTGATCATTAGCTTTACAAAAACACACTGAATGAAGAAAGCTGGGGGATTGCACACAATGTTCAAGGCAAGAATGGAAACATTTAAAACCATGCCCCTTCATTCTTCCACACACCTCCTCCTCCTCCTCCTCCTCCTCCTCCTCTCACAAAAAAAAGAGGGGCAGTGAAGGTGTGAGAATGGGGTGGGAAGCCAGGGGGGTGTATGCAGCTTTTTTGCACACACATGCGCAGACTCGTGAGACGGCGGAAAACGACCCACGTGGAAACGAGGAAGGGGGTGGATGGGAGGGGGGAGAAAAGGTGAAAATTTTACACAAAATGGCAAGGGAGATGTAATTCTATGGATTTCATGTGTTGTTAGGTGACAGATGATGAAAGGGAGTTGTGAACATCATAACTCAGGTCGTGCGTCGTAAATCTGTCGCGCACAAACCGCACACTCTCCTCGTCTGGGCCGCTCACGCACACACACACACACACACACCTCGTTTCAACTCACATGTGCGATACATGTTTGTGACATTACATAACTGCGTTTCAGCTGTGGATAACTCAACCACCTGTGGCTCTTTTTTTTTTTTTTTTTACATTTAAAAAATGGAGAAAAAGTGGCACACGAGAAAGTTTCTCTTCTTTGGACAGCTGCCATATAGCAATCATATCACATTATAGTTTAGGCAGTTGGTTGACAATGGTGTACAGGTAATTATAGGATGCACAAAACCCTGGCAGGGATTAAAGATTAATTATAACATGTTATGTTTTACCATGTTCACATAAAAAATAATGTTTGCAGTGTAATACTTACATAAACAACAATCAATCAATTCATTTAAGTAAAAAAAAAAAAAAAAAGTCTAGGAAAAAATAAGGGCATTGGGAAGCGACAGTAAATCAACTGAGCTACTCAAAACATTTGTCAAAATTTCAGGTAACATACATAATTGCAGTGTGTGCCATATCAACACATTACACTCAGTATAATGCTACTCAAAACAAATGGTAATCATCAGTGTGGAAACCAGGGCCAAGAACATTCTTTCCACATCCAGCAGTATCTCAGCGAGAGGCTAGGCCTGCCATGGACACCTCCCAGGTTTTTTTGCTCGTGTGCTCACAGGGTGTTTGCTTAAGAGAGAACAGACATAAATAATTTGGCTAATTGCAGAGTGAAGTTGACTGACATTTCGCTAGGTACGGTGTGGCATTCCAACACGGGAGTGATGTTATAAAATAATCACAGGTAAAGCAGCTATCCATCACTCAGTCAAGGTGTGAGCGAACAGCGCGATGACACTTTAATTATATACCCACACAACGGGTTTCTCCCTGCCGACCCAACCAAACATGCCACAACCAAAAAACCTCCACGGGGCTTTTTAGGGAGTTGTGTATGTGTGTTTTAAATCTCAAACTAAACTAAACTAAACTAAACTAAACTAAACTAAACTAAACTGATGTTCGATTTATCATGTATGGAACAATCACTATGCTGGAAACTAGCCTGATTAGAGTGTACACTGTTGATGTTTACTGTGTATACATTGCATGCGAGTATTGCACATCTAGGAGCAAGTTTGTTCTAAAAGGAGGATCCTTATTATTGTGCTATTAACATGTTTCGCCACTAGGGGGTGTCTGTGCACAACTCAACTGAACAGCGCCTGTCTGTGCAGTCTGAGTCATCCTTTATTGCTCAGTCTCTCTCTCAGAAACAGGTAACGCCTATAGATGTAAAGGGTAAGAGAGAGAAAATGCTCGCTCCCTGAGTCATCTCTGCACAAAAGGTATCGCCCCTGGGAGGCGAAAAAACTCACATGACAAGAGTGTCATCAATGTGTCGATCGGAGGTGCTCAGTGGGAAAGTCAAATCTAATCACTCATTTTTAATTATCCACCAACCTGTTGATTTTTACATTAGGCTTCCCAAATATTAAAGCTGCTGTGATTAATCAATCAGCTGTCAAATATTAAATTAATCGGCAACTATTTTGATAATCAATTAATCGGTTTGAGTAATTTTGTAAGAAAAAAAGAGGCAAAATTCTTTGATTCCAGCTTAAAAAAAAAAAAGACAAAACAAGACATTTGAGGACATCATCTTGGACTTTGGGGAAAACTGATTGACATTTTTCACCATTTTCTGACATTTTATAGACCAAACAACTAATCGATTAATCGAGAAAATAATCAACAGATTAATAGTCAATGAAAATAATAATTTTGCAGTTGCAGCCATACCAAATACCCTCAGAAAAGTTCATTTTCTATTATAATCAAAGTGGATGATTATTATTTGTAAAAGCATGCAGAAATACTGACCTCTTCATCCATGCCCCACTGACAAAAAGAAGCAATTATCACAAGCTGAATGGTTCCTTATGTAAGAGATAATATACAGTGTCGCCCTTTCGGGGTTTATTTCACAACAATGACCTGCTCGCTGTATGTTATCCCGCTTATTACACACCTACTTAATTAAGAAATCAATAATTTGACACATAAATGGTCATCCAGACTGTGAGATCAGAACTGTGTCCATAGTAACGGTCTGTTATACATAGAGTGGTCTGCTATAAAGAAATAACAGATCGTAGTTAGCTGTGATTGACCAATCAGAATAGAGTATTCAACAAAGCCGTGTAATAAATATATATAATGGACCACTCAACTTGTGATAATTTCCTCTTTTTTGTCAGTGGGGCATGTATTACGAGTTGCGTCAGGGGCCTGCATCGCCCTGTCAGGGTTTATTTCACACCAATGTCCGGCTTGCTGTACATTATTTCTTACATTTTTTGCCAGAATGAAATAGATAAATATCTATGAACACGCAAAAAGCAGACATGTACATCAAACGGATTAAAGAAGCGCGGTCTGCTTGTTCTCCAACATGAAGCGCCATCAAACAGGTTTCATTAGCGCGGATTACAACAATTAAATTTTCCAATTGACTTTTTTCCATATAAACACAGCATCTTTATTTCTTTTTAATTGAGCTGGTGGATTTGAAGTCAGTTCTTAAACAACAATAAAATGTTTGTCTTTCGACTTTACGAGACATTAAGTTTCCTAGTTCACATTTCCTGTTAATTATGTGTGAGATTTGATGGCCTTGATAAAAGAGCGGAGCGGGAAGGTTGGTTAAGCAGGAAGCAGAGAACAGACTGATGGAAAGACAGAGGGAGAGCGAACAAGTGAAGTGGGGGGGTAAAAGAGGTCCTAATAAGAATCAGAGTGGTTCATAAAGAGCACCAAATGTTTGCCCCCCAGCGAGACCTACTGCAACCAGCCCACCGTGTACACTCTTCCTCTTTCCGCATGCAGAACAACCACACCAAAGCGTGTGGTGAGGTTTTAGGCATGTAGTGAAGAGGTGAAGCATTAGTGTCAAGGCGGATGTGTGTGTTAATGCACTCACTGCAAACCTATGGCCAATTAATAAAACCGAAACCCATAATCCATCTAACAAACACGTATGTAATGAGCTGGGAGTAGCTCCAATCTCTCTTTGTAACATAAATGATTCAGATTAATAACAGTCTGGTCTTTAATTGATCATGTCTGACGATGTCTTTGAAGCATGGTGAGAGTCGCTGTGGTGTGTGTGTGTGTGATGTACCTTGAAGATGCCCACCCAGTCTTTGGGGTTTGGCGGGATGTAAGGGGTCAGCGTGTAGCAACACTCCAGGGGCGCCTGGGGCAGGAAACTCTTCCCCACGTTCTGGAAGATGACGTGGGCAAAGTTGGACGTTTCCATGACGCTGACGCTGCTGCCCGGCGACGAGTCCACCACCTGGAACGATGACATTGTGTCCTGTTGGTCACTTCATTTGTCTGTAGGACAAAAGAGCAGAGGACAGAGAAGATGAGTATCACAGTAGAGTTTTTTAAGTCACACACACACGCAACAAAAAAGACAAATTAAGTAAAGTAGCATATGTACACAGCATATATCCACCTCTGGGCAGATGTATTTACCATATTTCTATCTAAAAACAAGGTTTTAAGAATAGAGGGTGTCATGTGCTGTCCAGATTGTAAAGCCCTCTGAGGCAACTCTGTGATTTTGGGCTGTACAATTGATCTGACTTGACTTAAAATAACCACAGGACATCAGTTTCTATCTTAAAGAGCAAAATCTGCAGCCAACCAATATTTCATGTAATCTATGACATTTACTGCACAAAGAGAACTTTTGTTTTTGTTACTTGCCTTTAGTGCTGCCACCCAAGTTACTGGTGTGCTGTCCTAAAATGACACCAAGCGTGAGAAGAAGTGCTATCTTTGGGAGAAACTTGGGGACATTCCACATCCTATGAGCTTTGTGAAGGATGAGTAAATGTATGATTTTGAAATAAACTTTTACCTCTAATTGAGAATTTATTTAGTGTGGTATTATACTATTACTAAGAAGAACTATCCAGCCCTGTAAACAGTGGTATAATGTGTCTTCTTTTGGCTCTGGAGGAGCTTCGTCAGGTCGAAGACGGTGATGGCATGCTGAGTCAAAGCCTTGGTTTTTAACCAGGCAATGACAGTGTAAGGAAAATGATATTAGAGGACATATGGTGTTAGCACTGCCGCCTCACAGCAAGAGGGAGTTTGCATGTTCTCCCTGTCTTAGCGTGGGTTTTCTCCAGGTTCTCCGGCTTCCTCCCACAGTCCAAAGACATGCAGGTTAGGTTAACTGTTGACTCTAAATTGCCCGTAGGTGTGAATGTGAACGTGAATGGTTGTCTGTCTCTATGTGTCAGCCCTGTGATAGTCTGGCGACCTGTCCAGGGTGTACCCCGCCTTCGCCCAGTGTCAACTGGGATCGGCACTGGCCCCCCACCCCGCGTCCCTGAATAGGATAAGCGCTTACAGATAACGGATGGATGGATGGTATTATACTACTACTATTCAGCCCTGAAAACAGCAGTTTAATGTGTCTTCTGTGGCTCTGGAGGAGCTTTGTCAGGTCAAAGATGGTGAGTCAGAGCCTTGGTCTTTAACCAGGCAGTGACGGTGTAAGAAAAAATTGCATTAGAGGGCATATACAGTAGTATCCAGTGGAGCTCAGATATCTCTGCAGCATTCATTTTTAATTTATTTTTTTTAAAGTTGTCTCTTGCAAGCCCCCTAACTTTATGAAAATAAAGCTTAAATCTTTCACCAAATTGAATACCTAGCTGATGTATAGTTAAGGGGGCTGGAAGCCATAATATACCCATCTACCACCACCACATCACTGTGACTAATACAGTAACTAATACAGTACAGTATTACAGCAAGGCAGTAAAAGCTTTTAAATGCTCAAACTGAGCCATTAGTGGTTAGGTGTGAATGTGTAGCTGGATGCAACATCTCTCCCAGCATCCATTCATCTTTTTCCTGGATGAGAATAAAGCTAAAACAACAAACAACCTCCTGAACCTACATTTCCATTCAACCCAACCTGAGATAAATGAATGCTAGAGTCATAACAAGTCATAACAGATTCTCAAATTCAGCTTAACCAGCTAAACATAACAGCCACAGTGATAAACACTCAAAGCCTTAGTCTTTAACCAGGCAGTGACGGTGTAAGAAAAATTGCATTAGAGGACATATAAAGTAGTATCCAGTGGAGCTTGACAAAGTCAAGATATCTCTGCAGCATTTATTTTGAAAAGTTGTGTCTTGCAAGCCCCCCAACTTTATGAAAATAAAGCTTAAATCTTTCACCAAATTGAATACCTAGCTGATGTATAGTTAAGGGGAGTTGGAAGCCATAATATACCAATCTACCACCACATCACTGTGACTAATACAGCAGCTAATACAGTACAGTATTAAAGCAAGGCAGTACAAGCTTTTAAATGCTCAAACTGAGCCTTTAGTAGTAGGTGATATTGTGAGCATGAATGGTTGTCTGTCTCTATGTGTCAGCCCTGTGATATTCTGGCGATCTGTCCAGGGTGCAGAATACAGAATAGGATAAGCAGTTACAGATAATAGATGGTATTATACTACTACTACTATTCAGCACTGAAAACAGTGGTTTAATGTGTCTTCTGTGGCTCTGGAGGAGCTTTGTCAGGTCAAAGATGGTGAGTCAAAGCCTCGGTCTTTAAACCAGGCAGTGACGGTGTAAGAAAAAATTGCATTAGAGGACATATACAGTAGTATCCACTGGAGCTTGACACAAATTATTAAAAGTCAAGAGATCTCTGCAGCATTAATTTTGACCACCAAGTTGTCTCTTGCAAGCCCCCCAACTTTATGATAATAAAGCTTAAATCTTTCACCAAATTGAATACCTAGCTGATGTATAGTTAAGGGGGCTGGAAGCCATATTATATACCCATCTACCACCACATCACTGAGACTAATACAGTACAGTATTACAGCTTTTTAAATGCTCAAACTGAGCCATTAGTGGTATAGCTGTGAATGTGTAGCTGGATGCAACATCACTCCCAACATCCATTCATCTTTTTCCTGGATGAGAATAAAGCTAAAACAACAAACCCCATCCTGCCCCCCTGACATCTCCATTCAACCCAACCCGAGATAAATGAAAGTTACAATCATAACAGATTCTCAAATTCATCTTAACCAGTTTAACCATAACAGCCACAGTGATAAACACTCACGAGCTAGTGAGAGGATAATCTTAGTGACGGTTGCTAGGCAGCTAGCATGTGAACAGGCCAAGTCACTAGCTACTGTAGCTGAACATGATAGCTAGCTGTTCTGACACAAAACACAGAAATCACAGGCGTTTAATTCAGCTTGAAATAGAAAAGAGTACCCTTTTCATATGAATTCCACAAAAGAGGGGATTTCTGGCCGATGTTTTTTGCCACTAGTCCCTCGTTGTTGACAAAAGCTCTGACGATGATGCGTCTCTTCCTGAAGGAGCAAGATGATGCTGAACTTCCGGGATGCTGAGCAGAGCAGAGTGATGCTGATGCTGAGGAGAGAGAGATATACGTCTCTACGACTGGAGATAACTCTATTAAATACTCAAGTTACTTCAATCAAGTTGCTTCATACGTTTATATCCCTTCTGATTTACAACAATACCACAGGATTACTCATGTTAATCATCATATACTAGAGTAGTAACTATGTAAAAAAAAAAACACAGGAAGTCCCGCCTTCGCCGCGTTCCCATTGGCTGCGGGAAACTCACCGAGCGCTGTGATTGGCTGAAATCACAGTCAATCATGAGCAGTTCAGCTGGTGCTTTTCCTGTGCTTGACAGCTGTCACTGTACACTGAGGTCAAGAGGAGAGAAGAAGCATGGCTGCGTTGTTTAGAGGGTCAAGACATTTACTGTTAAGGTGGAATAAACATGTCGACCTTGCTTTCGGTAAAGTATTCACTTATGTTGTTTCCTTGTGCCGTTTTTTACCGTGTTGTTGAGAGGAACAGTGTCTGCTGCAGCAGCCTGGTAGCTTAGCTTAGCTTCTTAGCCCACTGTAGAAAGTATGAATACTTACTGTTGGTGCTAGTTAAGTGTGACCACCTGCTGTGTGGTGTTCAATCATGCAGTATGTTGGACAATGTGCTTAGTGGACATGAGCATAATGACATGTGAAGCAATGGCCAGTAACAAGGCAAGGCAGCTTTATTTGTATAGCACATTTCAGCAACAGGGCAATTCAAAGTGCTTTACATAAACATTCAAGAACATTTTGACAAAGTGCAAAAGAACATTAAGACATAATTAAAACAGTTATAAAAGCATTAAAGATTAGATAATAAAAACAAGCTAAAAAGGATAGAAGCTAAAATAGAGTATAACACACAAGAGTAAAAGCTCTAGTGCAGTATATAAGATCATTATCTGGTTTAATAAAAGGCAGCAGCAGCAAACAGGAAGGTTTTAAGCTTTGATTTCAAATAACTCAGAGTTGGAGTTGGTCCTGCAGGTTTTCTGGGAGCTTGTTCCAAATATTTGGTGCATAAAATCTGCTTCTGCATGTTTTGTTCTGACTCTGGGGACACTAAGCAGACCTGATCCAGATGACCTGAGAGGTCTGGATGGTTCATAACATAGCAGAAGATCAGAAATGTAGTACCAGCTACTTTTAACTGACAGTGATCTCTTTATAGTGTTCTAGATAGATGGTATGAGAGTCTGCAGTGGGTTTTGTTTATGCAAGTCTGCTTTAGGTGTTGTTATTCTCAATAATTCATTACATGCATTCATGGATTAGCCTTGGATTGTAACACAACGTCCACTCCTCCCTGCCCCTCCTACAATGCGACACAACTATGCTTTCTGAGACAGCAACAGTGAATATTGATTTCAATCAATCAATCAACATTTATTTGTAAAGCCCCTTTACAATAACTGAAAGGTACCCAAAGTGCTTTACATTAACATCAAGAAATAACAGGAATAAAAACATAACATATCATAAAATCATAAAAGGGTACATAAAAAGCACAGGAAAAAATGTCACAGCGCTACTAGGTATTAAAAGCCATCTAAATAAAAATTCTTGAGTTTAGATTTAAAAAGTACTAGGGCAGTGACAGTGCGTATATCAGGGGGGAACTTGTTCCATAGTTTAGGAGCAGCGACAGCATTTGAATAGTACTAGAAATTCAGGGAGCACTGACATGATATCATAGTTACACTGGTCCTTTTCTTCACTGCACTCTCTGGTGTTGAAATAGTTGTGCTGTGATGTGAACCATTATAATATATATATATTTTTCCTAAAGGTATAGGCTACTGGCATTGCATTGCAATGGTTCAATTTGGCTTACATGAATGATTTCTGTGAAGAAACTTCCTCTCAAGGCCCAAATACAGTGCTTTCCCATTTCCCCATGTACTGCCTTTACAAAGCAGACGTGGTCTTGTCACAGTCCTGTACAGCCCAGTTTCAAAGTCCATTGCAAAGTAATGCCAGCAACCATTTCAAATGGGTTGACATACTTGTGTGAACATATTAAGCCATATTATTATTATATTCAAATAAATATCTATTTTGTATATAATAAATACACAAAACTAGTAGTCGAGTATGCTGTCATGGACTGAATAAGGACTTTAAAGCAGAAACAGACAACTGAAATGTGTCATAACTATGGGAACAATATTCCCATACTAACCAAAAGATCTTCTGTCTTGCATTTCTGAAACATGTCAGTAGTAATGTAATTGGAAAAAAGAAGTATTAGTTCTAGGGCTGTCCCGAATACCATTTTTTGGGCTTCAAAGCTTCGGTGAGAAATATTCAAAGGTATTTGAAGCTTCGGTACAGTGCTGCTGCTGCACTACTGTACACACACACCTCTACACATACAACAAACAGCGTTATCCGTGTTGAATAGTTTTGTGGGATTATTCCTTATTTCATGGGCTATTTGGGGATTTATATTATTATTACATATTTTTATATAAAAACAAAAAAAAACAAAGCTCCAAAACTTCAAAGCATTCAGGTCAGCCCTAATTAGATCAGACATGTTGCAATTTTTGTAAGGTTTATTTTGTAAGGATCATATGATTCAATTCATAAACTCAGTTTAGGGAAAATGGGTGTCATGTTATGGGCCGCAATGTTGCAAGACAGACAGAGCACCAAGGCTACATGTCTGTCTGGAAGAAGCATCTGTTCAATTGTTGTTTTTATTTCATAGATCACAACATTATTGTAGCTACTCATCTTACTAGATGTTGGAGTGTCATTAGGACAAAACTTATTCCATGCAAAGTAAGCAACACCTGAAGAAAGTATATTTATGTCGGTCATCTTAGGCCAGTGTTAGAGAATATCATCCCTGGAGTAATAGCAATGTGGTACCTACAGTATATGTTGAAGGGTTAGCTGAGGACTTTCTGTTTGGGCTTCACTCTCCAGGCCTAATCCTCTTGTCGTAGTCTGGTTGGTTCACTGCCAGAGTTTCCACTCTGTTTAGTATCTGTTAACCTGGCTGTACCTTGGCTGAGACAGCAGTGTTTAATAGCCTGGCCAGACTGCCCAAAAGCTGGTCGTAAGTTGCAGCAGAAAGATTTGCTCTGTTGTTATTGATTCTGATTAGAGCATTTCCTTCTGGAAAATTTAAGCAGTTCAGTTGCTTTTCACTGCCATTTGACCTGGCAGTCATTAACCATAGGAAACCACATTTTTCATAGCACTACTCATGGTGGAAAGTAGTTTTGCCTCCATTTTATGTAAAGCACTTCGAATTTCTTCAGTGTTTGAAAGGAGATATACAAATGAACTTGCCTTGCCTTTATTAGGTAAGCAGAATCAAACTAATCAACTGCATTTCCACAAGTAAAAATGATGTTATTACAGATGTGTGCAGCCTCTCTACATTTATGATTGTAATGTGTTTGTATTGCTCTGGACTTCAACTAAACAACAAGTCTCACATGTTTTCTCACACCTCTAATGGCGTCTTTGTTATCCTCCCTCAGTGTCGACGCGATCAATGGCCTCAAAAACACCAGTGGGGTTTGTTGGTCTGGGAAACATGGGCACTCCCATGGCCAGAAACCTGTTGAAAAACGGTTATCCCGTTATTGCCACTGATGTCTTCCCTGAGTCTTGCAAGGAGCTGCAGGACATCGGTGCCCAGGTCAGTCAGTAACACATCATATATGGACGGTTGAACATTTAATAGAATGTTACAAATATATAACATAAGATTTGACATTTAATAGGCCAACTCAGCCAAGAATACACATCATATTGACGAGCGTTTGCAAGCTTTCACCACCCATTCATTGAAACTCACTGCAGTTTCTTTAGAACAGCGACTAAATGAATATGTGCTTCTGAGCCAACAGGTTGTCATAAATAAGAGCTACAATACATCCCATTTGTTCATGAAGATGTTTATTTTGTGTTGATGATGTGATGATATTGTGCAATATTCAGGTAGTAGACACTCCAGGAGAGGTGGCGGAGAAAGCAGACCGCATCTTCACAATGCTACCTTCCAGTCCCAACGTCATTGAAGTCTACATGGGCCCAAATGGCATCCTCAAGTAAGCAAAATACAACCCCTCCGTACCTCAGTGGAGATTTGTCTTTGGCCTCTCCAAATACAGCAAAGTTATATACAATACACGTAACACTACACACCATTAAAATACACAAATATACAGTATACAATATACAATAATGCAATGGGCAGGTAGCAGTAGGTTATGTAAATAATAAAAGAGAGCACATCTTATATTATAACAAGTGTTCCCTGGTGCAGTCATTCCGAGTTCGATGCCCGTATGACACAGGGAACAAAAGACTTCATATATATGTTCCGGCTGACCCTTGGGACCCTAAATCGACGGCCAGACGGAAGCAGCTCAAACCCTGAGTGTAGTAGATGTGAGGTATCTGTAGTTATATGTTTAATCTACCTGTGTACAGCACTGTCAAATATATTGCAAAGTTGTTTCTGTGACTTGCCAATCACTTTCCCTGCAATATGCTTGTTTTTGCTCTTTGCACTCAAGTTGCCATACCATGCTGTTATGTTAAATGATAAAATGCTTTCAACCAGGCATCTGTATGCCATTTCAAGTATGTGTTGGATAACACCAAAGCTCCTCAGCTTCCTGATTTAAAAACAACTGCTGATTGGCTCTTTTAAAAATGCTCTCTTGAGTTCTCATTAAAAGTTAGGGTCTCTGATCAGTAATTGTGCCCAAGTATTTAAAATGTTCAACTAATATACAGCTTAATGTACAAACAGAAAGGCATGGCCAGACAAAACATAGTTTATGCACTGTACATGAAGTCTAAATGCTTTTTGTCTTGCCCTCTTTAGGAAGGTGAAGAAGGGAACGCTGTTGATTGACTCCTCCACCATCGACCCTGCCGTCTCAAGAGAGATGGCAGTCGCTGCAGAGAAGATGGGTGCCGTGTTCATGGATGCTCCAGTGTCAGGAGGTAATGTGTCACCCAAATAATTTATAAGCATGTGCATCTCTTTGATTTGCTGTCTTCGGCTACGTTCACATTACAATGCTCAATTACGATTTTTTGCCCAGATCCGATTTTTGTGCCAATCATGTTTGAAGTGACCCATATCTGACATCAGTGTGAACAGATCTCTGTCCTGAAATGCCTCACATGCAACCAATAACATCACACACCGGGGACCGCCGTCCCACAGCACATTGTTCCGAAAATACACACTGGAGTTGTTGGAGTCCAGTGACTGCCAGACTCCTTTTAATATATTGCTCAATTTGACAGATCTGGGTTCCCCGTTACACAGATGATGCTCTTAAATCATAATGTAGGACTTTGTATGACTCCTAAAGAAAGACTTTTCATTTCGGCTGATATTTAACTTTAACAGCTCTTTTGTGAACTAAGTTAAATAAACTAAAGTAAGATGTGTGACGTTACTGTCTGACATACCGAAACACCGCCTGTCAGCACGTCCATGCAATTTTTTATACATGTGATTTCATTAAATCTGAGTTCTGCTCTGTGAAACATGACATATTTATCAGAAGAACTGAGTGAATTGTGAAAAGTCAGATTGAGAAGTTAATTTACATGTTAAATGACTTTTAAATGACGAGGCAAATAGTCTTCAACTATTTTCGTTGACATATTGTTAAACATTTGCTGGTAATGTGAACATAGTCTTTGTCTCCAAGCACTTCACATCTGCAAAGTCCATCTCTATTTGATTTTGTGATTCTGTGTAGCTGAAGGTATGTCTGAATCGTAAGCTTTATATCTCTCTTTAAAACCATTATCACTGGTCGGGTGTATGTGGCTGTATCAAAAGCAGAATCAGGCTGCTAGTTTGTTCATTTGAGAATACCAATCATTGTGTTAGGCCTATGACCCCTCGGCCTTACTTCTGAACTATCTTACACTCTTTTGTATATCTAAACTATGGGACCTTTTGGGTTAGTGCTAGGACACGGGTTGTAATTACCGAGCGGGCCAGCCAGTAGGTGCCCTCTTGAGGTTTTATTGCTGCTTTTGACCAGAGGTCTTAAAGGCAAGGTTAAGGTTTTAAGTCCTCATTATGTCGGTGCTGTCTGCTTGTGACGGCTCCTTGACAGAGCACAGGATCGCCAGTCATCCTTAATGGGCTGAGCCGCAGCGGAGAATCCCGTGTCAGAGCTTTTCATGTTGATGGAGCCGTAATGGCGGGTATCCCATGTTAGTGCCTTTCATGTCAGATAAAGAGTCATAAAGAGGAGAGAATCTGCCCTCACATGGAGTGCAGGAGAGGAGAGGAGGGAGATAAGACATGAAGGAGACACATCGCAGTAAAACTGTCCATCTCACTCTTTCTCTTCCTCACATACACACATGCACACAATTCTTTTCACTCAGGTATACAGTTAAGGTACGCTACATCCTGGCACTCCTGCACATCTGACTACTAACTCTGATCAGACTCTATTTGCTTTTTTATTGCACAATCTTTAATTCATGCACAATACACACTGTAGCTCCCGCCCTCGCCCGTACAAACACAGACTTGGCCCACACTGGCATGTTTACCAGCTGGCGTCTGCAGAACAGACCGACTGCAGTCACCGAGATCAGAGCGTTAAGCCCGTTACTCTCCCTTAACACACACACTGTTTACATACTATAGACAGTGCCCAGTTTGTGTGTGCAGTCCTCTGTGAAGGTTCTTCCTCTCCTGTCACTTAACTAAGCCTCTTTTACTAGCCTGAGATGACCAATGATTTACCCGCTACCTCTGGCCTCTGCAACCAGCTCTGCAGACACTCTTTTCTGTCATGCACATATGCATGACATCCATAAGTCATATCCATAAGTGCATATATAGTAGCTATAGTGCGCAATAGTAGAAGATTCTCAGCAGAAAAGTACTTGATTTTTTGAGAATAATTCTGCTCAATCAATCAATTTAATCAATATAAGTAATTTCTGAAGCAAAAGTGCCAAACGATCCCTAGCTCCAGCCTCTGAAATGTAAGGATTTTCTCTGTTTTATATTATTATAAATGAAAATCTTTTGGGTTTGTACTGTAGGTCTGACAAAACAAGTAATTTAAAGATTCACCTAGGGCTTTGGGAACTTGTGATGGGCATTTTATTGACAAAACAAGTCGATTAATCTAAATAAAGAATCAACCGATATGAAAAGAAATGGTTAGTTGCTGCCCTAAAATGCACACATTCAACCCCACTCTGAGCTATAGGGAATGGTAGTTGACGGTGATGGTGTGACCCTGATAAGCCAGGCTAAACCTGTGGAGACATACAGGTCATGAAAGAGGGTTTCAACATGTGGCAAGTCTGGCAACTTCATGGGAAATTGCCGTTATCCCCCCCAACCCCACCACACTTTCCACATCTGCGGGTGGGATATGAGGTTACATGTTCTGTTCCAACCAGGAGATGGCACCCTACCCAAATAGGGCATTGTCATCCTCATGAGGTTTTGTGTGTCTGTATGTGTGTGCAAGAGTAAGGGTGACAGCAGCTCACCTCTGTGACCAATAGTACTCTAAATAGTTCTGGTATTATTGCTGTATGTCTATGAAACGCAATATAATATAAAGGTAAACAGAAAATATGTCAATACTTAAATTTAGTAAAAAAGAACAGCTGGTATTGTGTCAGACAGATTCAGACATACAATAATATAACATTATATTTATACTATATCATTCATTATATCTGTAGGACAATGTAGGATTGTACATTTACTCAAGTATTGTACTTACAGTAAGTACACTTTTGGGCTACTTGTACTTTACTTGAGTATTTTATTTAATGCTACTTTATACTTCTCACTACATTTTGGAAGCCAATATTGTACTTTTTCTTCACTACATTTAATTGAGAAGATTAGTAACTAGTTACTTTGCAGATTCAACTTATTAATACAAAATATAAATAAACTAATAAATTATGATGCATTATAGATTAAGCTACCCAGCAGTATATGAAGTCGTTAAAATGAGGTCCACCTTTGCACATTAATGCATCAATAATTATAATCCAGTGATACAACTTATATTATTCTGAATAGGGCCATTCTGCATAATGAGTACCTTTACTTTTTAAGTATATTTTGATGATAATACTTACATATTTTTATTTAAGTAAGATTTTGAATACAGGACTTTTATTTATAACAGCGTATTTTGCTACTTTTGCTTAAGTAAACAATCTGAATACTCCTTCCACCACTGCTGTTGGATACACTTGATTGAATTGACTTAAATAAAAAAACATTGTCCAATAAAAATGTATTTTGTTCACTGAGGATAACAATACACTCGGCACAGACTTGCTGTGATCTCCCGTACTCTTAAACTTTTTGCAGACACAGTCTGCACTTTTCGTGGTTTCTGCATTTGTTTTTGTTTTTAATTTAGATTTTTCTTTTGAGATAAAATGAATCCTTTCGTGTATGTGTGGTGTGTGAGGTGGCGTATTTTACACAGAAATGTGAGCGTGTGTATGTTGTGTGCGTCACTGGAGGTTTGGCAGCCAACCGTGGGATCTGAATAGCGGAGTCATAACCCTTTTTAAAAAGAGCAATCAAAAAAAAACGTTCACTTTCTTCTCATGGGCATCTCGCTGGCTTTCAGTCTTGCACATTGACCAGTGACTTGGCTTTAGCCCACACACACACACACACGCATACAGAGTTGTAATCTCTGTGTAAACACTCTCCTGCATGGACACATTTATATTAACTTAGCCGCTGGTTCGTCAGGCATGCTAACATTTGCTTGCACACACACACACTTCTACCGCTGTCTGGTGTCATTAAAAGCGTCCGCATGCAAAGTTGACCCACAACAAAACAAGCTCTGATGTCACAGGCTCAGGGTGTTGGCACCGTGATGGCAAAAATAGGAGGTCTGGCTAACAAGCGGCGGGGTCGTTAGCAGTAATTACCCAGAATGCCTGCGTTTGTGTCTGTGTGCCCATGGTGGGCTGCCACACTGCTAACGGACGACGGCTTTAAAAACGGCCCTAAAAAACCTTTCATTGTGCTTTTCCCAGTGTGGGAAAGTGAGCTATCGGTGCAAATGAAAGCGAGAAGGAGCCTAGCTGTTGTGGGACCACGGGCTCTCGGGCTAATGTTGCTTGTTTGCGAGGTCTTATAATCCTGAGCTAACTACCTCTTTAGGCTGAGTCTCAACACCACTCTAATCATATCCATACCACATCAACCGAAGCCTGAGCGTTGCAGTGTGTCATTTGCTGACAGTTTGAACGTCATCCTCCAGCCTGTAAGAGCTTGTTCAAACCAACGTTGGCACCAGTTTGTTCGTCAGTCAACGCTGCCAATCCACTTCTTTGCTGACTGATATAGACTCATTTCTCCCTCCAGGCACACGGGACCTGGGGCTTCTTCCACAAAGATCAACTTTGACTATACAGAGTCAGACTTGAGATAAATTCAGAAACTCGTTATTAGTTTTTACTTCACTGGTTTCCCAAAGCTGTTTAGTTTAACATTTAAGCTTTGAACTTTTTGTCCATCATTCAGTGAGCAACCGTGATCTGATTTTATGCTGCACACTGCGGGAGTCTGTGAACAGCGAAAGTGAAAGTAGTTGGTTATCTCGCTGAGAAGTCGGAGGTGTGCAGCCTGTCGCCTGCAGCTCTTCATCTAACAGCTCACTGTAACTGATCCTTCTTATTCCATCACTCCCTGCAATATTTCAAAACGATTGCCTGTCAAAAAATGCTGTTTATGATGAACGACAGCAGTCAGTGTCTAGCTCACTGACAAACATATTGCATTTCCTGTGACTACTTGATGATAAAAGTCAAGTGTTTTGTCAGCATTTCTTCGCGGGAATGTCACCACAGACACCCAGTTTTTAATACTGCAAATATATATAGTAAATATTGCAATACTTTCATCAGTGGGCCATATGCTCAATCACTATTAAATTATTTGATAGTGACTACAGACACTTATTTAATGAAAATCTTTTTCCAAGGGAGTATTTTGGTCCTAAAAGAAGTCTCTTTGTTAAACTTAAATCTCTTAAAGTATAAACTATGGCTGCTATTAACGATGAGGTGATGTTGTCAAATTGTTTGTTGTAATCGATTAAACAACTAATAGTTGCAGCTCTAGTATTAACCCTGTTGTCCTTTTTGTGTTTTTTTGTCATCAGGACTGAAATCACCCCCCTGTTCACTCATTCACGATTCCCTTCTTAAATAAACCTTAACGTTTGTTAACTCTACAGTGAACAGTAAATTGAGATTTTGGAACTCATGAATCGTCATTTTGTGCCATCACTGACAGGTGTAGTGTCGCAGGAAATTTTAGCAAATAGTGTACATGATTTTTTGTTCCATTGTGGGAATTTTTGAGGGCACTATCCAGTGCATTCATTTGACACTGAGAATCCAGACTCTGAAGCCCAAGCAGTTTCAGGGCACTTTTTGCTCCTGTCACATTTTACTCACTGTGGCCTCATTTTTCACTGCAATATATAAATCCTGCACCCCTATGGAAAAACAGCACAATCATGGCTAGAAGATAGAGAACTCAAAAATGTATTTTGTGCAGTACAACTTCTTTTACAATTTATTTTACACAAATTGGAAGTCAATGAAATCTATATATACAACATTTTCTCAAGTGCCCACAACTGTTACCAATATTGGGAAAAAAAGGGGGGTTCTACATGCTGTAGGCTACATATTGAGCTATTTACATTTTTAAAACGTCTACTTACAACCTGTCTTGTCCTCTCTTCTCTCTGCTCTGTGTAGTGTGGTAGTGACTAGAAGGGAGCCCACAAACTGGGGAAACTCTCGCGAGATTGTTAAGGTTAGGCATTGATCACGACTAGTTAAGGTTAGGCATTGATCACGACTAGTCAAGGTTAGGCATTGACCTCGAATGGTTAAGGTTAGGAATTGACCACGAATGGTTAAGGTTAGCATAAGTCGTCGGGCAGCGAGAGTTTTTGCAAATTTTTGCAGATCTCAGATCAGATTTCGTGGTTTTGCCGGCTCCCTTCTAGACACGACCGCCTGCAGCTCATTCAAAGTTTCACTGACTTTTTGTCATGTGACTGTTGGTCTCAGCTGAGTCATTCACAGCTTCACATTTGCGCTGAGGAGCGCAGAATTTAATGTTTTTTGCAGGATGTGGTTAGTGCAAACGGTTTGTTTTTGGTGACATTTTCAATCAGACATGTTGAAGTTGTTTTAATGAAATATCACTATTTTAAGCTTAGATTTGGTTACGTTTCCTGACGGAAGCGTTCACCACACATGATTCATTCAACTCGTCGTTAATTTCTGCTTTTACAGTGTCTGGTTATGATAAATGGTGTATTTTTGGCAATGCCTTTCAAACCTGCCGTTGTGGGGCTCAGAGAGTTAAATGAATTGGTGGAAAGTAAATATAGTTGACTTAGTAACAAAACCAAAGACCAGTCTAACTTGTCTTGTGAAATCTGCCACTGGTGCCTCTGGTGAGAGGAAGCAGCAGAAGAGCACTGATCAGGCCATAAAGGCAGTTTAGTGAAGGTTAGTGAGGATTCTCTGAAACTGAGTTCAGGAATCAGGTCGGATGGGCAGGGGGTGGTGCTGTCGCAGTCTGTCAAGTTGATGGCTTACCAGTACTAGAGAGCGTCAGCGGTCCAAAGACTAGATTAGCATAACAAGCCTCTCACTGACGGGTTCTGGTGACATAGGGGGAACGGTGGGGGCCAGTGGGAGGGAGGGTGTCGGGCGGTAAAGAGACTAGGGGTGGTGATGATGGAGGGGTGGTGACGGGGGACTCTAGCCTATGCTCCAGATGGGGGTAAACCCACGGCAGCTGGGGACTGGCTCTCACATCTCTGCCCGTATGTCATCTGCTGTGTGTGCGTGTGTGCAGACAAAATAGTGAGCTGGTGTATGAGCCATACAAAAAGTCTGTCAAACGTCACACTGCATGTCACTCACCTAAAAGTGAATTAGCATTCTGTCTGTATGAAGGTCAGTTTCTGCACCTCACCCATGTGAGTGTGTATATGTTTAAGTGTTTGTCAGTGTCCCTGCCTGCAAGCATCCTAATTGGGGATCATTATTAACTTGCTTCTTCCTAGATGAGTCTCATTGGGCCAGAGAAAGGATTGATTGTGGACCTTTGCTGCTCCCTCCATCCTGTGTCACCTACCATTGACCAGCCTCTCCCCTACGGAATAGAGCAGTTACTGATGATGATGATGATAATGATGATGATGGTGATGATGATGAGGGCTGGTCTGGTGGTCAATGGACAGGCATTGCAAACTAAACCTTTTAAGGCTGTAGTAACTCAGAAACTAAGCTCTAAACTGAATTAACACTTCCCTTGTTTTCTTTTTCACAAAACCCAAACTTTTCTCCAGTCAAGGTTCTCATGGAGTGTTTTGTGTGTGCAGGAGTCGGTTCTCATGGCTCTGCTGCGCTCATTAACTGGAGCCGATAAAGAGCCTGCTTTTAACGTAACAGAGGAACATTAGCAAAGTTGGCAGATAAACTATTGAAAGTGCAGATTTTTTTTTTATACGTGTGTGTGAGCGATTTTGGTTAACGCGCACCCTCGTACCGTTTCACGTATTTACTCGATATCCGTTACGCTCTTTACAGGGTCTGTTTCGGTTTTTAATGTGTTTGAGAAAAAGATCTGCCCTGGGGTGTAATTATAATGGTGGACCACATGAGGCTGCGTTGTTGGCCTGTAAACATCCTACCCCCTCTGGCTTACACTGCAAGCAGTCGACTCCCATTGACTCAAGGCTGTTGCACTGTTAAGTGTGATGGCTCTATTCAGTCTGAATTATCAGCCGAGCCAAAACTTTACATGTGCATATAGTTAAAAAGTTAGTTGTAAACAACGTAGGATATTGCCAAAGCCAAAGAGTTTGTTTGTCCAAACTACATTTGGACTTGAAGTTGCGACCTAAAATCAGGCGTATCCCTAAATCTCTCCAGCCGTTCTTGAAGTAAGAACAGTTCCATTATCATTTTAGGAAATGAGATGTTTGGAGGAGCTCTTATATTATATTATAGGTGTTGTTTTAGCTCCAAGTGTTTTTCTGTGTACTCTCTGCCTGAGGAGGAAAAAGCAGGGTTGTGGCTCATTGTCAAATGCGTCATTCATTACCAAACTCTGGGAACATCCCTTTTTGTGTGTGTGTGTGTGTGTGTGTTGTTTGCGTAGCCTCATATTCACAAATGTAGTTTAATTTAAACCCACCACCAATAAAAAGTGCCTACTGGTTTACATGCGGCTCGTAACTCCGAGACACGGCCTCAGAAGCTCCAACTGACGTCTTATTGGCGGCCGGCTCTGGGATCTGCACCTGTCCCTGCTGCACACACACATACACATATACACAGGAACCCACACACTGATACTGCATGCACGTTGTACACAGACATTCTCACTTACTTTGTACATATTACACACCACTTCAAAAAGAGCCCCAGTTTAAAAGGTTTTAAGGCTGTCATGAATCGCTTCGGTTGATTCTTTTGTGTGTAATGAAAGAAGTGCTAATGAATTGAGTGTTCACTACAAACAGGCCAAACCAAACTTGTTTCTCTGATCTTCCTTTGCCTTCACACAACCAGTTTCACCCTCTCATGTTCACGGTTGATGCCCGTCGGCGAAGCCAGCTGTCAAGCATCTGTCCTAATAGTGCTTGATTGTCTGCTTATTAACTTGGATCTTGTTAACAGAGAAGATCAGATGAAGGAGATGTTAAAATGTGTCTTTCTAATTGAGAATGGAAGTTAACTTGCACGGGCCACACACAACTACAGATGCTCACACACAGTCACACACACAGTGCCTCTCCATACGTCATCCAACATATTGTAGGAGCCACTTTCATTCTGCTAACCCTTCCACTCTGCACAGTAAAAGCCACAGAGTGGCTCATTAATAGTCCAGCCAGCTTCAGAATTGCTCTGAGAATATTTTGCATTGGGTGATTTGGGGGTGAGGAGGTGGGCACCCACTACTCAGCCAACCAAAACTTGTACCCTGGAGCTAGATGAGAGAACGTGACCGAAGGAAGAGGTGGTTCTTTCCCAAGGGAATTATTTCCCAAGAAAGGATCGCCTGCTAGACATTAGAGTGGCACGTTTGGCTTTATTCTGAAACTGCTGCTTTTTTCTAAGCTGAAATAGGTGGTAGTACGTGTAAGGGATGTCACGATAACAGAAATTTAATAGTCGATACCAATACCGGTGAAATATCACGATTCTCGATACCCAATTCAATGCCACGTTAAAAAACAAAACAATAAATGTTTTGAGCTAGTGTTAGGAAGTTAAACAGGTCATAATTCCTTCGCTAATAAAGTGCTCCAAGTATAACATATTTTTTTAGGTCAACTAGGAAGTTAGCATCGCCGTGGGTTCTCTCAACAAAAAGCCAATGGGATTTTTCCATTAGGTTTTGGATTATTGCAGAAAATAAACTCTGTGGCAAACACATGATACTTACATGTTTTGTTCAACAAGATAATCTTCACAAAGGAACATCACTTTTACGATTTTTTAAGTGTAAATGCAATCGCTAGAAGTGAAAAGCTAACGTTCGGCTATAGACGAACTACACCACGGTCGCATGAACATGAGTTTACACAACAAGACTGTACGGCGGACGAGTCGGTGTGATGACGTTTAGTAGTCTCATTTAGCCACTTGTTAGCCACCACCTTTTTAAAGACATAACGGCCTCAAAATTCACGAATAGGATATGTATTGATGTATTTTATGTTGTAGAACAACACTTAAAATCTCTTAAACTTGTGTTAACCACAGACCTTATTTCAGGCATCTTACTAAAAACCCATTGACTTCCAGACGAGGGAACCGGAAGTGCTAAAATGCTAATTAATTTCTGGGTTTTAGGACTCATTCCTGTAGCACTCTATATCTATTGCTGTTTCATGCCAAAAACTAAATTTGACAAACATTTGAACAAATCATGACATTATAATTTACCTTCGCTCAATACTCAATGATCTAATTCTTTTTTAGATTTTACTGAATGGAGCTTGACCACATCATAATGAAACTCAACCCTCCGTTAGGATTAGCTGTTAGCGCTGTTATTTAGCCAAGCAAGACTGTGCTGCCCACCGGGTGCTAAAAGCTAACATTAGCTCTCGCCCTGCCGATTTCAACACGGATTGTTGTTCATATTGTAGCTTATGTAAACAATGATTGGGTACATGCCCTGAAGATGTCAATAGTGAGTTTACTGTGTCCTTTTGGATTTTAGACGCTGTTAGTCTCGAGCCCCCCCGGTATACGGTACCTGCGTTACTGTAGAAAAACAAGTACCGTCACGTTTTCAAAATTTTGGCATCAACTTGGTACCGAAGTATCGGTTCTTGCGGCAGTATGTGCTGTTTTTAGCGCTCTGGGATAATTATACTATATATTTATTAAATATTATTTGGTGTGGCATTATAAGAATAACTTTTTCACTCATGGATATCTTTTTTGTATTTGCATCCCTCCTCTACTCTTTCCTCTCCATCTCTCAACCCTGTATCTTCTATCATGGGTGCCCCCCACCCCTTACACACACACACACACACACACACACACACACACACCTTGTCTCCCCCCCAGGGGGCGTTGTGTAGTTGTGCAGTGCTAACGATCCAGGACTGTCACTCCCGCTGGGATGGATGAGCCGGCGGGCCCGGCGCTCAAGAAGCCTCATTAGGATTCCTCTTTAATCCGTCTCTGACAGGACCAGTCCGAGAACGGGATGTCCCCTCACACACACACACACACACACACACGGTAGAAGCGTACATAGACACTATCGTAGAGTTACACGTCGCACACAAACACAAATGCACTTTTGCCCGTGCACAACGACTTGCTGATACCCCCAGCACGCATACACACACATTGTTATGCTAATGATGTGTTATTCTTCCACCAACAAGGATCTTCCATCATCCCGGTGTCACTGCCTATAGAAATCCACTACAGATCATAAGAGCTTATTATGGGTGATTAGTTAATTTGAGGGAGGGAGAGTCGGGGGGATGCTGGGAGGTAGGAAGAGAAAGATCGTTTTCCTTCTCTGCTGTCGTCTCTACATCTCTCTCTCTCTCTCTCTCTCTCTCTCTCTCTCTCTCTCTCTCTCCTACTATCTCTCTCTCTCTCTCTCTCTCTTCCTTTTTGTATTGCTCTCCTTCTTCCGCCCTCTCCTTCTTTCTCTCCTTAGTGAGATATATTGATCAGCACGTTGACTGTGTTATCAATAATCTCCTCTTTAGTCGTCCGCGAACAGTGATCGCCACTAATGAACCAGCACAGTTGTCACACTGCTCTTTCTGTGTGTGTGTATTTGTCTGTGAAAGAGAGAAGCTCAGCCTGAAGCTTGGAAGCTAGTAAATGAAATGTAAGAAATAAGAAGTGATATGAGTTGAACTTTTACAACTACATGTAATTTAAGAAAACTCTAACTGAGTTGTTATTTATCTATTATTTTTCTAAAAAGTACGATAGCATTGTCAAGAAAAGTTCAAGTACATGGGTGTATGGTAAAGCTATCTAAAGCTGGTCAAACAGACAACACAGTGACCGACAATCTCCGAGCTTTTTTGCTACTAAAAAAAAAAACTTCATTATATTAAACTAAACCAGGCTCAAATAGATTGAGAAATGAGATTAAAGAAGACAACATAAAGTAACAAGAAAGGAGCTACATCTATCATATCCATAGCCTGTGAACCATATGTGTGTATGATTGGTGTGTGTGGCGGCCTTATGTTGAGCGTGTGTTTGCCGTGGTCCATAGGCAGCTGCCGCAGCGTGGGCTTTGGGCTTCATTATGTGGCCCTAATGACCTGCTGACAGCTCAGAGCTGACACTCACATAACACACACACACACACACATACAGTGTAGTGGCATCATCATACACTTGACAACAGAACAGCCAATTAAAGAAGGGGGAGGGGGAATAGAGATGTATATTTATGTTTATGGGTCATAGAAATATACAGTAAGTCTCCTCTCCTCTCCTCTCCTCTCCTCTCCTCTCCTCTCCTCTCCTCTCTTCTCCTCTGCAGTGAAGTCTGATAATGTGATTTCAGCTGTTTTGTCCCCGGTAATTCCCTTTTAATTATTAACACTGACATTATTAGGCTTTCACTATTAAGAGGCCTTTCATTAGAGCCAGACGACACCCCGAAGAGACATTTGAACTCACTCTCCCTCTGTCCCTCCCCTTCTCTTTCTTCCTTTCCTTTTTTTCAGAGAACTGAAAAGTCTGTCGCTTTGCATGCATGATCACAGCCTTTTGACTTCTACAGTACTTTTCAAAGTATTATGTGTGAGATCAGCATTATATATTTTTTATTCAACCCACATTTAACCAGGTAAGCCGCGTTGATTAGGGGTGGAAAATCACCAGATACCCAGGATACGATATTATCACGATACTTAAGTCACGATACGATCTTATTGTGATTTTAAACATTTTGCGATAAGATATATTGCGATTTATTACCTTTTTTGAACTGCAAATTACGCAGTTTGTCAACATCTGTCTTATCTAATAAAATACAGTTTTCACTCTGTTCATCTCAGAGTTTTCATTCACATATCTTGAGGTCAGAGGTCAAGGGACCCCTCCTCACGAAAATTTTGCATAACTTTGGAGCATTATTTTGCTTTCTTCCCGACAAGCTAACATGACATGGTTGGTACCAATGGATTCCTTAGGTTTTCTAGTTTCATATGATAGCAGCCACTTCTATCAAGCAGATACCATTTTTCACTCTAACTTTAAGACTGAGCCCACTACAACCTCTGAAAGACAGACCAGCGATTGAGAGATTGTTAAGAGTTTAATAGTTTATATAATAAAAGATTGATACTTGACATCCATGTATCGATACAATATTGCCATGCAAAATATCACAATACTATGCCTATGCTTTTTGAAGGCTATTCCAAGTGAGGGGAGCAGAGCACATAAAAGCTTTCTCACTTCAGTCCGTGCACTTGGAACAGACAACAAGAATATATCTTGTGATCTCAGTCTATAACTACAGTCAGATTTCTGTGCAATCAGATTGCAAATGTAAGATGGGAATTTACCCAGAATGGCTTTATCAATTAACAAGTACCAAAGGCTGAGCCTACGAAAGGTCAGAGATGGCCAACCAGCCCTGGAGTAAAGCGTACAATGAAGAGTGAGGGCTCATCTCAGTGGACTGTGATATTCACTATCTAGCATGTGCAAACAATGTGGAGTTGCATTCATAAACAACACGATCACTGTAATCAATAACCAGTAAAAGCATAGCAGAGACCAGTCTTCTTCTGTCCTCAAAGAAGAAGTGTTTTCCTGTGTGAGTGTGTGTATACAGTTAGTATATTTATACCAGACTGCATTGTGTTAATGTTAGCCACTATTCAGTGAAGCATTTAAGGGACCATTGCAGAGGAGACTCCGGCCGGCTGGGTCCTGAAAAGGGGTTATTTCTGCATTAAGGACCCTGTGGAGTGGGCGAGGGGGTGGGGGGGGTTGAGGTTTCCTCCCACAACATGGCACGCTCCTTAAGCCATCAGGCATGGGGAGGGACGCCTAATTGAACATGATAAAGTGTAAAGTTAATTACCCCTCACGCCTGTCACTGATACCCCCATGAGGGGGGCTGGCCTCGGGCACAGCTGTTGGTGTGTGTGTGTATGTGTGTGTGTGTGTGGGACAGAGAGAGTAAGGGTGACAGGACAAAAGGCAAGGGCTCCCACGAGGGTTGTGCAGAGGATGATGGCAACAATCGGCTTTTAAAGATACCTCTGTCCCTCTGGTGCATCACTACTTAACACGCCTGTCCCACTATGAGTCCAATACACACACACACACACACACACACACAGAAAAGTGCACAGCTGACCTTTTAGACACAGTTGGTAGTGTTGAAACAGTCAAGTGGTTGATATATTGTGTTCTTTTGTGTGGCAAATCCATATATTTTAGTTGGATACACCTGTTTACTTGTGCTCAGTTGCAGTATGATAACGTCTTGCACTTTTTTTAGTTTTTGTAAAATGTAACTCTTTAACCTTGTATTAAGTTTGTAGTGTGTTGCAGGTCCTGAGTTGGACTATTTCGGAGACTGGGGATGGATATGTTGAATGTGTGTAATATCGAGCACAGCATGTGTTCGCCTCAGTTACCCTCAACACTGTGTTTGAACATGTGTTTTTGTGTTTAGGTGTCGGGGCTGCCAGCTTGGCCAAACTGACCTTCATGGTAGGTGGAGTGGAGGAGGAATACCACGCTGCACAGGAGCTGCTCACCTGCATGGGAGCCAATGTTGTCTACTGTGGAGGGGTTGGCACTGGACAGGTAAAGACCCACGCCATGCAAACACACACACACACACACACACACACACACACACACACACTCTGAGTAGATGTAAACTGCATCTTCGCTCATTTCAGTAACTTAAAGTGGCAGTGGGCAGTATATTTTTGGCATCATTGGGCAAAAATCCCATAATAACCTTTCAGCATATTGTAATTCAAGTGTTCTGATGGATAACTAGACTTCTGCACCTCATCATGGCTCTGTTTTCAGGCTTTAAAAAATCTAGCCTGTGACGGGAGACTGGTCAATCACAGGTCATTTCATTGAGAGAGCGTTCCTATTGTCATCACCAGATTTCACAATGGCGGTGGCGTCACAAACTTTCTCATTTTACGGCTAAACCGTGCACTACAAGATAATTCTGAAAACATTTGAGGTGAGAAATAGGCATTAACGTAACATAATATTGATTCATATTTGATCAGCGCTGCCTAGTTTGACCGTTTGGTTGGAGTTCGCGAGTGATTGACAGCCGGCTCTCATAGACAGCAGCTGGACAGCAGACCTCAGATCAGCTCTTACTGCTTGTTTTCCTCTGGTCTGGGAAATCTTGCAGATGCCGTTAGGAGCACCGGAGGAGACTGGAGGACACAGAGGCACATGATTTTTTTCAGATTAACTGTTTCATGTACTATTGTCACGATATAGCGACCGTTTTATAAAAATAACTTTTTTTAAATCATATTTGCTCATATATCTCGCCTACTTCAGCTTTAAACACATACTGTACTGTATATACCCAAACATACTGTATAAATACACTCACTCATGCATATCCATATATAGTGTCTTTCATTGAAAGAAAAACACCACTCAAGTTTTTTATAATCATCCATCCAGAGGAACTCATCAGAAATGGACATTTTACTAAAAAGCTTAAAACATGAAAATTGATTTTTTGTCTTTGTCTAAATCACATGAAAAACTAAGTGTTTTATCTTCAAGGACACCATTAAACCCGCCGTTTTCTATAGCTAATGGTTATGTACCTCAACGTTCAGAGATCTTTGACTTCAAATTCTGCTTCACATCAAGCCCCAGTTCTGCTTTCTGCACGGACATGAGCTGACTCGGGGATCACTGATCTTTTATACTCCGTGCAGGTTTATCCTTGCAGCGAACCAATATTCTCCCAAATTGTAGGGGGCAGTGTATTGAAATCTCACATCTACAGCTTTTATTTCGAAACGGAAACGGGAAGTGTTGAGTAAAAACTAGATATTATATAATATCTTCTGTGAACAGCACGCGTAAAAAATAGGCGAGACCTCGAATTCCTAGAAGAGACGCGCCTGAGCCGCGTTGCTTATGTGGGCAGTGTGGCACGGGCGTTAGATTCTGCGCTGTAGTTGTTTTTTTATGAGACAATATGTTCATAATTTAGATTTGTAACAAGGATCAACAGACCATCTTTCCATAATTACAAGGAGCAATTTGTCCTGAGCATCCTGAATATTAAACTGTAACGTGTTAGAGATCTTCCCAGTGAGTCACTGTTTAGGTATATTCACAAGTCAGTTCCAAAGCTGGATCATCTTATGATTATGTCTGATGCCTTTTAAATGCATTTACATTCTGTATTACATGTTTTCTTGCAAACCTCCTCATATACACACAGTAAAAGTGACTTTTTTCTGCTTTCTGGTCAATCTTCTCTAGGCAGCTAAGATCTGCAACAACATGCTCCTGGCCATCGGGATGATTGGGACCGCAGAGACCATGAACCTGGGCATCAGGTACTGTCAGCCAATGTTGTGCTAAGCTGCTTCATACCTGTTATCCTAAAGGGAAAAGCAAGGATTTAGGAGGACACCAGATTTACATGGGAAAGGTTAATATATCTGTAACAGTTGGCAATAGAGCACAGAAATTTCGACACAGGGAAACCTGTGAGTGGATATACCTAACTTAAACGTATACCAACTAAGCCCTTCAATGGAATAGGAGCCTGTAATCACAATATGTTACCACATGCAGGTGTAGCCCAGTGAGGTGTAACTACATGTGAAAACCAGCTGTTCAGTAGATCCAGTGGGGTTCCTTTTTTCTTGAGGGAGCAGCAGACTTTTCCTCCTGAGTCAACAAAATGAAGACGGTTGGTTATAATCACCGTGAACCTAAAGGTGGCACGTTTGAGGCGTCCACATTTTAGGCACGCATGAATTTGACTTCGACCTAGCCCTTAGATATAGCCGTCACTATAAAAGCAATTACTATACCAGTGATATGGCTGTAACTGTTGCAGTAATTTACTACTTCAATACGGGTTTGGAAATGCGTAAGTGTGTGTGATAGTGTCTGTGTGTGTGTGTGTGTGTGTAGTTTATGGAAGTGCAAAGGGGTCAACCCAGCCCCAAGTCAGAGCCGCCTCCACTGGAGAGAGATGGATGAGGGGGTGGAGCCACAGACTCTGATTTACATCTGCTGATTGAGCTCTCACCAGTATCCTGTCATAGCCCTGTCACTGAACACCCCCTAGAAATCCCATCACTCATCATGGCACAAAGGCTGATGGGATATGAAGTCTTTTGTCTATTTCTAAAACATTTTGATACGACCTGAAATATGTGGCTCACCTAAGGATTCAATAATGCTGGACAGTTGTGTGAAACAAGTATCTTAGCATCCAAGTCTCATCATCATAGTGCATATTCCCTTCAGAATCTACCGTTTTTTAGGAAGTTGGGTTAGGAAATTAGGCGTACACGTCCGTTATTCCTCACATGAATGAATTTACGTGAGCCATCAGATTAGTTTTTCACCTTTAGAAGTGTGAATTTATTATATACCTTATTTATCCATATCCCCTGTCAATAATAGACTGTTTCCTCTGTGCACCGTGTTACTATTATGTGTTTTTATGGGTTTTGCAGCTTAAATGGTGTGTGCACCCAGTTGTGTGTGTGTGTGTGTGTGTGTGAGTGTGTGTGCATGTACGCTGAATTGCTCTCCTCACAGTGCAGCTGTGTTAGTGCAGCTGATTTATCTGTGCTGAGACAGAGGAGGAAAATTGGCATGAGCAGTCGCACATAAATCCCCCCACTAGGCCTCTGAAATATGGAGGCATTAAGGGAGCAACACAGATTTACACATTGCCACACTGTCTCTGATGCACACACACACACTTGGACACACAGATTTACATCCACAGACACTGAAGACAGCAGTTTTCTACCAGACTACAACAGCTTCTACTCACTGTGCACATCATTATAACATATGCCTATGAAAAAAAGGCTTACTAACTACTGCATCTCTTCACTTTGAATGTGAATTATATTTTTTACATGCAAAACTGACCCATATTCAGTCTTGATTGTGTGTGAGACATGCATGGTGTGTGTTTCCGTGTTTCCTCCCCTTCTTACTAACCAATCTCTGGGGCTTTATTATAGGGTTTGACAAAGACTGTCATCGTTTAGAGAGAGCCCACACCCGTAAATCTCCCATGCTGCATTGCGGCCCAGCCTCTTATGCAGAGAGGACGCTCTCTTCGGCATATGTGTACAGACACACACACACACACACACACACACACACGACACGGTCCGACACAAAGGAGACGGAGCACTCACAACCAATTTACAGGAAAACGGCAATAACATTTTATCATGCTGGACTTGGGCCTGATAGAGTTGCCCTTTCTTCAAATGTGTGTGTGTGGGTGTGTGTGTGGGTGTGTTTCTCCTTACCTGTACATGCAGACACACACACACACATTTCTGTTCGTGGAGCTAATTTGTTGATCTCAGATGGAAGCTCGGGCCGTCTCCAACAGAGCGTGGCGTTCTCTTAGTGCAAGGAATGGCCACGCATGACAATTATGAGCACACACACACACACATGCACACTCCCCCAACCCACATACACACCACGCCTGTCTGCCGTCTTTTCTCTCTCCCTCTCTTTTCGGCTTTTCTTCCCCATCCCTATTTGCTGTACCTCTCTCAATTTTATTCTTTTTTCTTTTAATCCCTTCATTTCTCCTCTGCCTGCCGTCATTTTCTGCAGCCAGTCAGTGGAAGAAGAGGGGGATGAGAAGCTGCAGAGAGTAGCGGAGAGAGGCAGCAGTGGTTTTAATGATGCACATGAAGATGAAAGGAGAGGAAGAAGAGGAGAGACTAGCCCAGGAAGGGATATGAGGCTTTTTTTTTTTAACAGCTTACGGTTCACCTTGCACTGCCTGTGTACCTGCACTCATTCATGCATACAAACAGTCACAAGTAGGAACACATATTTGCTCTTTCATTCATTTTATGAGGAGGCGTATCGAAGGGCATAACAAGACACAACCAATTGTGTTGAGAGACAGAAATAGGTTCGCCACAACACACGTGAACACATCTCTCCTCCTTTAATGAATTGCGAGCATATGTTCCGATGAAGATTAAAGTTGGGTGATAAACGCGCTGGTTGCCTCCTATAAACGGGATAGTAAATGCTTGTGTGTGTATATGTGCTCGTTAGCTCTTTAATGTAATAATAAATGGGGAACGGGTTCCTCTCCTGTGGCATCAGACGAGGATGAGAAGCTAATCGCAATGAAACAGACAGTTAATATCAGCTCTGCGAATGAACTCCACCTGCCAGAGCTCCCCTGCACATAAACACCCTCCCCTTCTTATCTTCACCTCCATCCCTCTCACTCTTGCATTTCTTTAATGTGCAGCGGCATCAGCACAGCAACACGTTCGTACCTTTGTGTGTTTATCCATGTCAATCTTGTTAAAGCGTGACATGTCCTCTTCTCCACGCAAATTACCGCAGGCGAGGAACAACACCACTGCGTCAGCTAATAACCGCGGCCCTGTGTGTGAGCGGCTGTGCACGTCTGCGTGTGTGTGTGTGTGTGATGGGAGCAGGAGGGGAACTTCATTGATTTATCGTTAACAGAGGACAACAGCTCCCCGTCAGCGTCTCTGGTCGCTATAACAAACGATCTGCGCGCTCGGACGCGCTTTATTGTAGCTCAGCCAGTAACCTTTTCAGCTGCTGACCCAGAACGCAGGGAGGGGCTGCCTGCCTGCGTGTGTGTGTGTGCGCGCGGAGAGATGGGGGGTTTGTGTGCGATGTCAAACATATGTCCCCCAGAGTCCTCAGACAGGGAGGTGTCAGCGGGGAAGACGAGGGGGAGGAAGAGGAGAGAAGAGAGGCAGGATGGCGAGGGATGCTTTCAGACGTAAACTGAAAAAGCCATCATGAGCGAGACTGCCGTTAAATAAAATTGCAAGCTAAAAACACATGTTTAAACACACATGCACGCACGCAGCGACACTTATGCCACATTTCCAAAACAGTTTGTTAAAAAAAACACGGACACAAAAGAGACGACGGGTAAGGGAGGAGGGAGAGAGTGTGAATGCAATTCCCATTCTTAATTAGTTAGTAGACAGCTAATAAAAACTGTGGTAGTAATAGCAGAATGAGAGCCAGGTGGAGGGAGGGAGGGAGGGAGGCTGCTGGCCTTAAGGACCTATGATGGTTTAATAGTCATATTGAGAGCAGAATAGAGTTACAGGCCTGTAAGTAACAGTGAAGTGAGGCAGCCAGGGCTTGATGTGGTCCGCTTTACACTGGCCTTTAAAACCGTTAATATACAAAAGCTGCACTACACAGACCGACACAGACACTTTAGTTACACCCTCTACTGTAATGGTTGGCACTTTGTTTCACTCCCTGCTTCTGTTTGCGTCTTCTTATCGTAGCCTGGAGATTTGTCCTCTTGCATATGAATGTGGGTTGTTTGCAAAATGGGGCAGCAGAAGTGAGAGCGTACCTCGATACGTGACAGCGAGGTTTATGGCTCCCCTGTGCTGCTTAACCACTTCTCCTCCTCCTCCTCCACTTTCTTTTTTCATGAAAGAGGGATGATGAGGGATAGACATGCTGGTAAACATCAATACTGCATTAGCCAGCATTACAAAGCCTTCAGCCATTAACACTGAGGAATGGTCGCAGCCTGGCATAAGGTTCAATGGGGGTCACTACAATCACCAGCAGCCCCACACCCATCTTTTTTCCATGTTCCTCTTTTTTGCTCTGTTTCGAAAATGAATTCCATAATTGGCGCTCCTTTATCCCGTCTGTCCCATTTCCTTTCTACTTTTCCTTTTCTGTCGCTACCAGCAGTTTTCATCTTCATCCCACTACCTCATACTGAGTCTCCAGTGTGGCATGGACCAACACACTAAACCTTTACACCAGCAGAGCTAGTTTGAAAGAAAGCAGGACTCGGGGTGACTCTTGCAGGGTTTATGTACCTAATTTGACCGTTTCACGCCAATGATCGACCCATGAATTTCCCTGTTACCAAGTCTGACCATGTACCTCCTCCTTTTTCCCAGACTGGGTTTGGACCCCAAGCTGCTGACAAAGATCCTCAACATGTCCTCAGGTCGTTGCTGGTCCAGCGACGCGTACAATCCAGTCCCCGGCGTCATGGAGGGAGTCCCGTCGGCCAACAATTACCAGGGCGGCTTTGGAACCACACTAATGGCCAAGGTACAACCTGCTCCCTGTCTTTGTGTCACTTTTGTAATGATTATTTGTATTTTTGATCAATTGCTTGATTTGTTTTTCTGACTGTTTAATATATAAATGTCAGAAAATAGTAAAAAATACACATACTATTTCCCAGAGCCCAAGCTGATGTCAAATTGCTTGTTTAGTCCATTCGACAGTCCAAAATAGATTCACAATTCACAATAGAGTGCTGCAGAGATGACGTATTTTTGTAGGCCAAAGCGGAAGTTAGAAGTGCCTCAACAAAAAGCCAACGTTTATGATACTTGCACGTTTTGTTGCATAAGATAATCTTCAAATGAAGTGAAATGAAATGAAGTGTGAATGCAATTGGCAGAAATTAAAAGATAACAGTAGGCTATAGACAAACTACACCACGGTCGCATGAATATGAGTTTACACAACGAGAATCTACGGCCAAGGAGTCGGCGTGATGACGTTTAGTAGTCTCATTTAGCCACTTGTTAGCAACCACCTTTTTTAAGACATAAGCTTCAAAATTCAAGGTTGGGTTTTATGGTATTTTATAACGTAGAAGAAAACGTTACAATCTCTTTAGCTTGTGTTAACCACAGACCTTATTTCAGGCATCTGACTAAAAACCCATTAAAAAAAAAAACATTGACTTCAATACGAGGGAACCGAAAGTGCTAAAATGCTAACTCATTTCCGAGTGTTAGGACTCATTCCTGCAGCACTCTATAAAATAAAACAAAGAAAAGTAGCAACTCGTCACATTTGATAAGCTGGAAGCAGCTTCTATTTGGTATTTTTAATTTATCAAAGTTGTTGCCATTTAATTTTCTGCTGATTGGTTAATCATTTCAGCTACTACTCTTTCTCTTTTTCTTTTCTTTTAGTCTCTTTTTTGTCTCTCAACTCTTTACTTTGTCTCTTTTAACTGTTCTTTTGTCTGTGTGATACTCTAGCTCTCCACTTCACCCCTCCCATCTGTGACTTATTGTGTGCCACTTAATTTTACTGTCACTGCATTAGCTCTTCTGTATAGGCCAGTCTGTGTATTATTTAGTGCATCTGGGTGTCTGTTAATACACTTGCAATGTGTGCTCCGCATACATAAACCGGGGCAGTTCTATAACACACACCAAACTTAAGAAATCTAACACTTTCTATTCTTACAATCACTTATATCTGCCTGTAGATAAACAAAAATAGATTATTATGTTAGTCCAACACTCTGACACTTTGCCTCTTTTTCTCTCTGTACCTCTGTTTCTAGGATCTTGGTTTGGCTCAAAACACTGCCACCAACACTAAGACACCCATTCCTCTGGGTTCCCTCGCCCACCAGATCTTCCGAGTCATGTGCTCCCGCGGCTACGCTAACAAGGACTTCTCATCCGTCTTCCAATTCCTACGCGAGGAGGAAGGACAGTGAATGGAGGGGGGGAGCACAGATGACTGTGATGTTACCATACACACACACACACACACTACAGTACAACCACCCACACACACACACACACACACACCCCAGTGCCCCTTATCCCACTATGCTCAGGAGAGACTAAGGCCTTGCCCTCAGGCTCAGATCTGTGGTCCAATTAACATACTGTATGTCGGCACATGTCTCCCCTCGTAACATTAGCTGAATCATATTTTCAATTCACAGCTCTCTCTCTGCATGGGGGAAATGCTAAAACTGACCTTAGATCAGTATCCAGAGACAAAGCAACTCTCATCCCAGTCTGGGATCCCAGTCTGGAATGAGAAGCCAGAATGGAAAATGAGTGGTAGGATGAGGCGCTGCAGGTTCATATGTACCAATGCAAATGATATGTGGTTTTTCAGGATGATTGATAAGTAATAACTGCATGATTGCTAAAAGTTTAAGTATGCTTTTGTCAGGTTTGTGCTATTTTGCCTGTTACCCAAAAGACTTGGACCTGTCCTTGCTAATGAAAGAGGACAGAAAAGAAAAAAACAAGCTACAGTAAGGATTCAGATATGGAAATTTCATTGACGAGACAATGAAAGAGATTGCAGAGATCAGGTTACTACTGGAGAAAACAATCCCATATTCACAACACTACATGTAAAGTAACCAAAGTTGGCCACACTGTGGGCTCAAAGTTCACTTGTTTTGTTACATTTGTCTGTTTTCGGCAGGAAGGTGGGGTCATTCAATCGCCTACTACTCCCCTGAATCATGCTGCCTGCATATATACGGTACTTTCATTCACTCACTGGATCGACCACTTAAGCTCAGTTAAATACTGTGAAATATATTTGGTTATTTTTGCACTGTGTGCGTCGCATTGCGATGCGCCGGGCCATTTTGATACAGTTACAGAATCTCTTTGAACTTACCTCTCATCTCTACTGTCTACTTCTGCTTATCGAGCCACTGGAGTATTATTTTGTGACCAACACTGTTTGAATTTTATACTGTTCACTACAAAACTGTTATTCTCATTGTCTAGAGCTAGCTCTTGCCCATTATGGCTTCAATTAAAGTCCACACATATTTCTCCTCTCTCTCTCTCTCTCTCTTTCTGTCTCCGTCTCTCTCTCTCTCAACTTGTACGACATCTCTGTAAGCGAGGAACAGTTCCTCCCTGCTCTGAACAAATGTACATAATGTATATTTCATATTGGTGCGTAGTATTGAAGAGGAATCTAAATGGACTGTCAACTTTTTGTAGTAAAAATCATTAATAGTGTCTACAGTTTGTCTTTGCTCTGTGAAACAGATCCTCAGTCACACTGTAGCCTAAAATAAAAGATGTTCTGTGTATCTGCTGTTTGTCTGGTTTTGTGAGATAAGTAGCCTACAGTATGTTGCTGAAGATGTAGCACCTTTCAAGATATAATTCATGATGTAATTATCTCAGTGTTGAAGTTATTGACATAGGTGCACATTGTGAAAATAGAGCTTACAAATAACATTTGTTAGTGGTAAGTTCAGTAGAGCTTTTGAGAGAGCACACATATCAGACCTATTGTGTGCGTCTTTATCCAAAGTAAATAGTGAATACCAACAACTCAAGATGGTTGATGTTATGTAGCCATGTTTATTTTGAAATGAAGATGATGAAATGCATGTTTACGCACCCACTATTTTCACTGCACCTACATGTCTGTAGCCAATCCCCCGATTAAACTGGACTAAGTAGTGGTTCTGTGAAGCTGTACTTAGGCACAGCGGTGCTTTGAGCTAAATGCTAACATCAGCATGCTGTAAAATACTCAAAGTACTGCACACCATGAGTTGTGATGAGGTACTGATCACTGGAAGCACACTTGAAAGCGGGGAAAAAAGTGTTGCACACTGGCTCCATATGCGTCTCATATTGTGATGAAGTTTCAGCTCTCGGGCCTTCTTCAATAGGTCAGAGGGTCAAAATACCATCACAATAAAAGAGATGCATATGAAGCATATGTGCAACACTCATTTCCTGCTTTCAGCATGCTAACATGCTGATATTTCGTTGGTTTTAATGTTTACCATGTTCACCATCTTAATTGTCAAAGTACAGCTAAATCTGTCGGAAGTTTTGCAGGTGTTTGCTAATAAAGGTTGCGAAATAGAAAATTTGCTATAAAAAAGTTAGGGGATCATCAAAGTGATTATCCTGAGGGACATGAATGTCTGTACCACATTTCATGACAAACCATCCTTAGTTGTTGAGATATTTCATTCAAAACCACAGACACGATAGAGAACCATGAATGAAAATAAATTCATCCACTAGATGTTGTGACATTTCTGGATAAGTGAGATCTTTGACCTGCTGGTGCACTCAGCCAATCTTTTGTCATTAAAAATCTCCTTTTCAAGAGTGTCCTGGCCAAGACAGAAGCAGCACATTAATCAACGTTTCAGACATACAACAAATAACAGTTACAGACAATAAATACCAGGTCACAGAATATACAAAAAATAAAGACAGGTCATCATATTCTAGATCACATAGGGGCAATTGGCTCAGACAAAGCATCTACAGCCTGATATACCTTCCTCCAACTCCTTCGATCTATTTTTAAAAACACTTAAAGAGACTAGCTCCCCTAGACCCAAATTAATCTGCCACAAATTCCAAGTCGCAGGAGCAGCGCATTTTCCAATTTCATCACATTTCCCTGAAATGTAATAATAGATGGAAGGTTCAGTGGCTTTTTCTTTGAGTTTGTAAATATCATGAGTTTTGTTTTATCAGGATTCAAAATCAATTTCAACTCATTAAAAGGTATGTTGTACAATATCAGAAGCCTTTTACTGATCACTGTGACCAGATTAGTAAATAGCAGTATCATCTGCATAACATGAATATTTGCACTGGGCACATTTTTACCCGATACTGTTTATATAAATTTGTGAGTAATAGTGGCCCTGGGATCGAACCCTGGGGCACACCCTTTATTATGACCTAGAGGTGATGCCTTCAGCCGGGATACAGTGACATGTTTGATAAATCATTTTCAAACCAACAGTTTGTTCTGACAGTCCAATACTGAGAAGTCTATGCTTCATTATACCGTAGCATGATCGACCGTGTATTTGTGAAGTTTTTCCATCATTCGAAATGAGGGTTTTAGGGTTCCATGTTCCAGAGTCTGTTACAACAGTCTTATTTAACTTGGAGTCTGCTAATATCCAGCCATCCTGTTGTTCCATTGTTTCTCCAAAGCTCTTGAGCAGGCTCTCATATAACGCTTAACGTCAGTCGGGGAGAAATAGCAGCACTAATCTCAGAATGATGCCCTTATTTCCATCATTACAATGAAATGAGGGGAAAAAAAACAAATGTGGTTTTGTTTTATTTTACTCTCCTTTTTTTTCTGATGGCTGGTGTTTCTTTGCGACATTTTATGGAGCTGCTGTCGTCTAAGTGGCAGCCGCAGTTGTAGCAGACTGTGGTGGGCCGTTGGTGGCAGGGGTTGTGTCGTGGGCTTGTGACTCACTTTGTTATTGTTCCTTAAGTATGCACTTGCCTCGGCTGTGTGCTTTGAAGATTATCTTCATCTGATTATAAAAGAGAAGTACCTCTAGGTTGAGTCTAAGAAGCCATTGATATAACATAACTATGCTAGTATTTTTCAGCCTCCAACGCCATCTTGGCCTTTGCAGACAACAGACTCTGGTCTTCCTGAGGTCTAGCTAAAGAAGAGCTACGCCTCTGGCCCTGCCTGCTGAATTAGGCAGCGTAGCTGATTCATATTTGGGTGTTTTAATTTGCCTGTGTTTTATAGCAGGCTGCTGAGCCGGCGGTTTCCTCATTAAAGGACACATGAAAGCAGGCTGTAAAGGAGTCTTGGTGAGACCGGCCTGTGCTGACGTCTGAAGGGGACGCGAACGACCGAAGGACCGACCGAGTCCCGAGCCAGCCGGTCTGAGCCGGAGGGCCTCACCCACAGGCCGCCAGTGGCGGGACACCAGACACACCGCACTGAATTGTGTCCACACCAGGATACGACACCAGTCTGATGTGTCAGCAGGAGTTCACTGTTTGATGCAAGGCGTGTGTTTGTATTGTGGGATTGGAACAAGAGTCCAGTTTTACCAAACTGAGCTTAGATATATATATGGCATTATTACTTATCATGCAACCTTTCTTACTATTGGGACATCCACGTAAAACTGGGCTTAACTAGTCTTGAAATTATATGAATGTACGTTATACACCGTTGTTCCTATCTGCTGGTGTGTTCTCAGACTTTCAAGTTAATCACCCTCTTGGTAAACCCCCCTGTCTCTGCCATTTAGAGAATAAAACAGCCTGGCTCTAAGAGCTGCTGCTGTGATAAATACCTGAGGCAACAACGTTCATTATTTCACCATTATAACCACTGGTGGATCCTCTCGGCTGTTTAACGACTCGCTCTTTAAGGAAGTAAGAGCGGTGGGGTCACAACGCAGGGAGGCTCCCTCTAAGCACCCTGTGATTCATATCAAACGCAAGTTAAGTGGCATGTGGCTAAATTAGTGGCATGGATTCTAGCAGGTATAATGGCTCGCCCGGCGGTGCGTAACGAGCCACTGTCTCACTGTGTAGTAATGTGGCCTTGATATCTTTTACATGAACCCACCAATAATAGTCAGGCCATTTAGCCCTAGCCCATATCCACACCCACGGCGTCTGCACATCAGCACAACACCCACACAAGTCTTCTTCCTGTTTTGTAGACAACATTCCCCCATCCTGAGTCATTGACTCCGCTTAGGTTCATTAGTGAAGATAATTCTATTGCAGACAGCGGGTCAGCACATGAGATGTCACGACGACAGCGAGGCACATAACAGCAGCTAATTATAACTATGAAGTCCTCATTAGAATATCTAGGGGGGTGTTGTGAGTTGTTGTGAAACATGGACCCACTACCTGGTTGAAAGGTTGCATCTCAACAATATACAGTAAGTGAGGATCTGACAGAGAGAGGACCCTGTACAATCTGCCCCTCCTGTTATCTTGTTTTCACTCACTTTTCCGGTGTTTCACCAAATTTACACCGAAATTAAACATATCAAAATACATTTATGTTTTTTAACAATTACATTTTGTCTGTTATCTATCACGTATTTGCCTAATTTATTACACAGATACAGTGGGGTCATATTTTCTGACCATAGTTGTCAGAAATAGTGACCTCATGTGATGCTGGCTCTCTGCGGTCACAGATTTCAGTGTAACACCGGCCTTAAATTGCTCAAAGCTGGACATGTGGCGTTCAAGGGCATGCAAATAGTTCAATCAATGTGTCCCCTGATTTCTAAGACATCCCAGCTATCCTCCGACATTATATTGATTCATTCATACTTTCCTATCCTGTTCTGGCTTTCTCTTGCTGCCCTTTTCCTCCTCTTTTACAGCACACTTCCCTCTTCACATTACCCCCCACACACCCTCTGTCACCTGTGAGTAACGACAACACGCACGCTCTATTCATCACACACTCCTGCACATGCTCAGTAGCTCTTCATTATATTAATTACTCTCATTGGAAGAGTGATCATCAGCCCCGTCAGAATCCATCACAGCTCGGTTCCCACAGAGACCCAGGCCCGGTAAATAATCACCGGTGTCGGTACCAGGGCTCCGGCCCCGTCGTTCCCATCGGACACACCAGGGTGGGCCCTAAATACCCAGGGGGTTGCAGATCCCGCTGAGCCACATTCATCTCTGCCAGCATGCTGAGGAAGAAGGTTTCAGACCTGTAATAGGTGAGGGTGGGTGAGAGCAGAGTAAAGGTAGTCTGATCCAGGCTCAGCAGTCAGAAGGGAATACACACATCCTGTTTTACCACTGGAACGGTGTATGAGTATCTCTGGATGAATCTGCGTGTGGTAATAATGGTTTCAAATGAAAAATGAGACGTGGAGTCCAAACAAATGTATACACTGAAACAAATCAACCACAGGACCATGAGGGAAACCACAGGGTCGAGTTCACAACAAGCACGCTCCGTGTGTGTGGTTCATCAAACGGTGGAACTCATTAATTGAAATTGATGTGCACACTAAGAAAATGTTGAAGACCTCCTGAATCAGGCTGGTCTCATACACTGTTTGTTGCTATACCTATGCACTCTAATTTGTATATATCCCACAAAATCAATTTGTATGTAATTATCCTGAACCAGGAAATATAAATAGTGGTGAACGCCACGTAGGGAGGAGGTCAGGGTGGATATAGGGGGACCAAAAAATAACAGGCTTTCGCCAAGGAGACTTCATGTCCCGTGTGAAACTAGAAGTCAACATTGATTTATTTGCCATGTAAGTTACGTACTTAAGTAACACAACTTCTGGAGTTATTTTAAGCCAAACCACAATCTTTTCCTAAACCTAATTAAGCAGTTTTGTTGCCTAAACCTAACCAAGTCGATCTTTTCCTAAGCCTAGCTAAGTAGCTTTCTTGCCTAAACGTAAAGAAGTTGTTTCCTGTGAAGACGGACGACTTTTTCGTAAGAAATAATACCAACCATTGTATGAGGATATGTTGCCTAAATATTAGTGATGCACCAGTCCAACCGATACCTCAATTGAGAGTATCTGCAGAGTACTGATCAGATACCAGTGCTCTCTTCTTCCCAAATTTAAGACCTGTATATTGAAGTCAATGGAATAATTTTATTTAAGGTAACATGAGGACTGCTGTTGCCCTAAAAACCAAGTCAGCAGTCAACCATGACTGTTAATGATAGCAAAAGCACAGAATGCTATAATGACATGGATGAAGAAACTGTGGATCGGTCATATCATACTTAATAAAATCCAGTGTATAGGTTCAGTTTCCGGAAAATTGGAAAATTTCTTAGTGAGTATAGTTTGAAACATCCCCAAGAAACAACCCTAGAAAGCAAGCGTTCATTGATGTGGGTGGACTTTTGATAGCTTGCAGTTACTTAGCAGCTCTTAGATTGTCTGTAAAGAGGAGCAAAACAGACTTAATGAAAGGTCAAAATAGACTTGATTGATGCTGGGCTATTTTTTCACCCGTTTATACTGCAGCTTGTATAAAAAAATCTAACTGAATAAAATTACAGTGCTGGATAAATTGAAGACAAGTGATCTTTGCTATAATCGTGCATTTTAAAGGATAAAGCTGGTGATTTTCTATATTTTTGTTGTCATCAGCAAGCCTTGTAAAAATATCAAAACCAAAATTACTTTAGCGTGACTGTCGGTATTTTCCTTGGCCTGTCCATGCCGCTCAGTTCCAAGACGTAAATCTAAATAAGGCTAAATATTTTCCTAAGGCAGCTTGGCAAAATAGTTTCTTAGTGGGATTGACTCAAAATGAAATACAGTGCCCATGTTCATAGTGGCTCACTGTTGACAACAACGGCACAGAGGAACAAGCTGTATTAGCTTTTCAGTTGCAATCTACTCATTGTTGGTTTTGTTCTTTTCATAGGATTAAAGTTGACAGTAAGAAAAAAAAAGAACATCGCCACACTTTGCATTTACAGTATATGTTGTTTAAAGCCAGTGTGAACCCTTACAAAACACAATGAGGTATGAAACACTATTATATATTATTTAATATATATTATTATATATCGATTAATCGATGGTCTATAAAAAGTCAGAAAATGCTGAAAAATGTCGATCAGTGTTTCCCAAAGCCCAAGATGACGTCCTCAAATGTCTTGTTTTGACCACAACTCAAAGATATACAGTTTACTGTCATAGAGGAGTAAAGAAACCAGAAAATATTCACAAATAAGAAACTGGAATCAGAGAAATTTTACTCTTTTTTTCCTAAAGATTACTCAAAATGGTTAATCGATTATCAAAATAGTTGGCGATTAATTTAATAGTTGACAACTAATTGATTAATTGTTGCAGCTCTAGAGTCTGGAGTACAAGTTTACACCACTTCCCTTGCATGATATCTCTGATTTAGAAGAGAAGACCTTTTTGAAACACAGTTTAGGACTGTAGCACCATTCAAACTGCAAACCAAAAATTTGAAGACTCACTCTAAATATACCAAACTCCAGCCTATAGCTACATAGCAACTCTGTGGTGATGGCCTCATCTTGCTCTGTTTAGAGTTCTCTTCATGGCCAATTGACCTGATAGCTCACTCTTGTCTCTCTCGCTAATTGAACAGAGAAGGAACGAGAGAGGCAGAGGAGGAGAGAGGAAGAGAAAATGAGGTTGGACTGAGGAGGAAGGAATGATGTGCTAGAGGACGAGTGAGAGGAGAGAAGCGAGGGGTGGTGTAGCATGCAAGGCCTCATTGATTAGGTGGTGAGCGGTGCAATGTTTCTCTCCTGACACTTACACGCATTAAAACTACATAAACACCCATAATTGGTTCGTTTAGAGCGGAGTGGAGAGAGACAGCACACACACACACACACACAGCAATCATTGTATGTTTGTGTGTGTGAGGAATATATATATAGAGCGAAAAAGAGGAGCAAAATTAAATGCTCATAAAAAGGCATGCAGAGTGGGTTGGTGTGGGTGGAAAGATGCTCATGAATGTGTGTGTGTCACATGTCCCAGTGCTGTACTAAGCAGGAATGATAAAACCATCCTCAGAGACTTGGGATGACAATAACACTCACTTCAGGGAGAGGAAGAAATGGGAGGGACGCTGCTGACTGTGACAAATTAGCTCTCAAATATGGAAGCAGCCGATTGGCTGCGGGCGTCAGGAGGGAGCGATACGGTTGGCTGGCTGAGTTGATGGATAGTTATTATGCCATTCTAATATAAGAAGATGCAACTTTGGGGCTTTGCAGTTCAATGATAGTTGCAGAGAGCTGCTCAGCACTGTCATATGGGATTGTGCAAAGTGTGAATGCATTTGTGCCGTTCTGTTTACGTCCTAGAACACACAATAACACACAAATGTGGTAAAGCAAAGAGACTGTGTGAGAAAATTAGACAGCTGTAAAGAGCTTATCTCTGTACTTGGATGACAGTGTGTGCGAGAGGCAATATTCAGGGTGTTCCCTGCGTCCCGTAGCGCCATATCCATCAGGTCATAAGACCCCCACTGACAGGGCGTAACTGGCACCCTCCTCCTCCTGCCCCACCCCAGAGGGCCGTGTCACTGGCTGAATGGAGCGCTCCCTGGACGTGGAATGATAGGATTCCTCGGTCTTGGCTGTCATCTCTAATCCGACACTCTCACCCACACAGCTGAATCTTCATCTCTCTCTCTCATGCTCACACACACACACACACACATGCACAGTGAACTTTCTCCCTCTATCTCCCCACACTCTGGGCCACAAATAAATTTGCATTCACTGCCAATTCGGATGCTGTATCAACATCGCTGAATCTACATATCGTTGACGTGTCCAGGTGCTAAGTCACCATTATGTCTCTCTCCAGCACACACACACACACACACAGGGGAAGGGGCAGGCAGGTCACAGTGGCCCCAGAGCACTGGACTGTGCTAAGCAGGTAAATATAGCGAGGACAGGCTTTATTAGAATAGAAAAAGCTCTGTTACTGTCACAGGTAAGCATGACCGATTGGGATGGATCTTTACCTCCACGGCCAGAGTCCAACAGTCGTCCTCAGCTATTCTGAGATGCTTCCACACTTCTGGGTTATGTCTTTTTTCTGCCTCATAAGACCATGTTTCCTCCTGTTTTAATTATTTCACATTTTAAAAAGGAGGTATCTGGGGGTGTGTACATGAGTGTTTGTGTGTGTGCACCCTCTTTAATTTATTACTAATGTTCTTGGTCTATAAAAAAGGCGAAAGTGTGCGTATGTCATGTCTTCCTAATGTAAGTGCCCAGCAGATTACCGCCTTATTGCCTCCAAATCAATACCCTCGAGTGGGTGAAAAATAAGGCTTGTTTCATGTCAAGTCAGCCCAGTATCTACCCTACACACTTGCACAGACACATGCATTTTCACATGCATGTTCATTATCGTGTTCAAATGTAAAAGGGCTTATTGGCAAATGGAGAAAAAAAGGGTAGGAATAGAGAGATGATGGGAGAGATGTGGAGCCCAGGTTGTGTAATCTCTTCGGCCTTGTCACCACTACAAGGAGCCATCCATCCTCTAAAGCTCATTGATCCTCTCAACATCCAGACGGAGTAAGGATCCCCCTCTCCCCCTCACATCGCCCCACACTCACTTTATAACTGGGATCAATATTGATTATCATCTTTAAACTGCCTGCCTTTGGCCATGTGCTTCAGGAGCTGCTGTACCCTGGAGGTACTGAGGTTTGAGGAAACAATGAAAAGGCTGTTATGGCTTTTGTTTTGGGCTCATTTTGGGTGTTTTTGTGGCTCAAAGTAGAAGTGGAAATGGACCAGAAGAAGTGAAATAGAGAGGAGAATGTTAGGGACATGGTAAAATACGGACATTAGAGGCAAAGTCAATCTTGTTAGATTAGTTTTCTAGTTTATAAATGAAGCCTTGAATCTCTGTGTTTGTGTATTTTCTCTCTGAACTCATCGTTAGCCAACTGCAGAACACTTTTGCCACCAAAGGCACAAACATACCAGCATCAGCATCGGTGTCCAGCTCCCTTCTGTCCTCCTTTATCCCACTCTCCCACCCCACATGCCTGACTCCATCCCGTCAATCATGCCTCTCAGATAGCCCCATGATCGCAATCGACACTCAAATGATGGAAGTGAATAAAACTCATTACTGACAGTCAGCGTGAGTCATGGGCGAGCATTAAAAGTTGCGTCTGGCCCGCAGCCGTTCATCCCTCAGCCGTGCTTTATGATGGGGAGACCCGGTCGGTCGGGTTCCCATCGCCTTCCTGCGCCAATCTCCATCAATCCACCACCCCACCTACAGACACCCCCCCACCTCCTCCTGTGCTTAATGCACCTTGCATTGTCAGACATCTAACTGCTTTTATCCAAGTGGTGGGAGAGGTTCTACAGTTGTGGGGTTTGGGCGAGGGGTGTCATAGAAGTCTTGGTGTCTGGGGTTGCAAATGTGGTTGTTGTAATAAACCAAATGAGCTGCTGCTTTTCTTATTTTTAAATTAAACACCCATTGCCACTCTCTGGAACTCGGGACTCATTATTCCTCACGCTGGTAGGGACCTCTGGGCCTGTCTGGGCAGCCATGATACTGCTGCTGTCCATACTCCCCACCTGACTATACTAACCACTGCCTAAACAAGTCTTTACCTAATGTAAACTAAACCATACCAGTGAGTCATCCACCGTCTTAGACCTCCTCCTAACTGGTCCTGTCCCCATAAACCCAGTGCAGAGAGAGAGCAGTGTTTACAGAAACACAGGAGCGGCTCACCTCTGATCTGCCCTGCGATAGGGAGGGAAAAAAGAAAAGACAGCGAGGGAATGAGTGAGAAGGACGGAGAGGAAAGGAGACGCCAGGGGTTGCATGATTGCAGGACAAACTCATAAAAGTTCCATTAACCCGCGAGGAGTTAAAGAGGCCCTGTTTTCATCCAGCAGACAGCCGTCACAAACAGAGCATCACCATAAAATCTCCTTCCTCTCCTCCATCTTTCTCTTGATCTCTGCAGCCCTCGCTCCCACAGTCTCTTTGTCTCTCTCCGTTCATTTTTTAAAAATATTTTACTAATTTCTTTCTTCTTATTCATGGTGGACAAACACAGATATTACAAACACGGATCTATAAACCTCCTTTATCTTTCCCTCATCCTCCTCCTCCTCCTCCCCGTAAACTGACCAAAACAGGACTCCCCTTACATCCTCTCCCCCCTTAATCTGGGTTCCTGGTCTGTGAGTCACAACCTGAAGACGCCACAGGTCTGTCAGCGTCAGTCTGTCTGTCTTATTAAACCAGCCATTCATCCATGCCTATCCACTAACTGCTTTCAGGTTGATCTGACTGCTTTTAAGAGAAATTTGCATCGCACCGTGTCTTTTGTGTTCAGGACTTTGGTTGATTTAATCTGAAATTGCATTGTTTTAATTTTGTTGCCATCTTTGGTATACTGAGCTCAGCATCAGCTCTGCTCATCTCTGCACTTTACAGTGTTCACTGTGAATCCACTCTTTCTCTTGTGCTCCCAGTCCTGCTTTCTATTGTAATATGCTAACTAAGCAGCTCCTCTCACTTCCTGTTCGCCAGGGGAGACCCACTGTTTTCATCGACAGGGAATGAGTTGAAACATAACTGTGTTATATCAATCAGAAATTGGTAAGAGTAATACTTTTTCTATATAAATATAAAACTGTTTCAGTATTACTGTTAGTATTCAGATCCAGTCATAAAATCCTCACAATTATTTTAATCTTAATCTTCACTATATTCTGAATTAAAGGCTATGAAATTCATTATGCAATCATAAAAAAAATCTTTTGAATTTGAAGTCTCATTTAGATCAACATCTCTTTTTGCAACAATGACCTGAGAACAAATTGCATATTTACATTATCACATCAAGATGACAAAATCATCACACACAGACACTGATTAATACAATCAAATATTAGAAATGACAGGAAGTTAAACTTTAAGAGCACTGCATGTCTCTAACAATTTAATATGCAACAAGTAGCCTAATAATGTAAGATGATATTTATATAACATTCTAACATAAAACAGATGCAGTAATATATGATAATCAAGATTAATAATCATCTATCAGAATCAGGATTACCATTTAAAGCCATACATGTAATCGTATACTATCTTTATCTTTAACAGATCCTATACAGATAAATGTTTTTCTGTTGAATCATCCTTTGTGAAATAATCCTGGTAAGCTTTTTTGTGGAGATATTTTGAGCACTGAACACAGACACACATACTGCTGACCCTCTACCTTGTCAGTCACAACAGTTTTATAGTTTTGGGGAGGTCAGCTCCCAGCCAAACAGTGTGAGTGTTCTTTGAAATCATCCATTAAGGCACTAAGCACAGGCTCTTAGCTCCTCTTCTGATGCTCTCACTATCTGGTACCACTATCTCCTCTACTCCCTTTCCCATGGTGTAACCTTACCTCCCAAAGTTATCTTGCCTCAACACACGGAAACACACGCATGCACGCACACAGACACGCTGTTCCTGCTCGGAAGGCACTTGTATCAAAATGCACATCTTTAGTTGATTTACCACACAAACTTCTGTTAGTTTTGAAACAATGAGTCCTTGATTTCAGACAGAGGTAGACAAAACAATCTAATTTCAAATTTCGCTGGCAGATGTTATCAGTGGACGTTATAGGTATCTCAAGCTAGTGCTAGCTCTGCGAGTTGGTTGAAAATGTTGACCTCAGCTGACTTTTTAATGTTTCTGGCTGACTTAAAAACAACCAAACTATTAATTGTGCACTTGATAGCCACACACACATTGTGTTTTGAGGTTAAAGCTAACAGGTCCCAGGCAAAGAATCATCCTCATGCTAATTCCTGTAGAAGACATGGAAATAAAGAATTGTATCGCACTGTGGAATAATAAAGAATTGTATCGCACTGTATGATAAGGAAACTAGAATTCCCGCCTCGCATTGTATGTCTCTGCCAATCAGTCAAGTAACAGTTTACATCCATGTCTGTTCAAAATGTCATCACTTCAATATTTTCTCCTATTAGATATGTGTGAAATTGTCATAGTTGGCATATGACAGTGATCTTGACCTTTAACCACCAAAATCAAATCAGTTCATCCTTGAGTCCAAGTGGACGCTTGAAGAAATTCCCTCCAGGCCATTTACGAGAATGTGTCGGACGTGCGTATGGACGGACAGACTGACGGACAGACGAAACCAAAAAATGACCAACCGAAAAAAAACGAAAACATAATCCCTACGGTCACGGCTGTCGCTGGCGCGGAGGCATAAAAATGACAAAAAATACATCCCCAAACAGGCTACAATAAAGCTGAAAAAATAGATCATAAAGTAGGGTATGCTTTAGGGCGTGGCTACCTTGTGATTGACAGGTCGCTACCACGGTGTTGTCTGGTCTGGTCTTGTGTTCGTGTTTTCGTCTTATACTGTAACTTTAACCCTTTCACAGTTTAACATTTTGCTTGTCTTATTTCGTATTCGGTTGTATTTAGCTCCACCCTCTTGTGTCACTTCTGGTTGCAAAAAACCAAGATGGCAACGACTAAAAACCAAGATGGCGACGACCAAAATGCAGAACTTGAGGCTTCAAAACAGCAGTCCACAAACCAATGGGTGACGTCACGGTGACTATGTCCACTTCTTATATAGGCCTACAGTCTATGGGAGAAAGGTCACTACACTTGACCCCTAATTCAGCTGTGAGTACCTTCCAGATGTATGTTCTCATGTTCAGTTAACATCACCAAAAATGCGACCATTGGTCAGCAACAGTCAGAAGGGCAGCAGGACAACTCAGCAGTTCACCCTGAGTGCAGGTTGGGGGATGGGAGGGGGGGAGAGGGGGAGTCAGAAGGACAGGGGGTTGTGAGATGGAGGAGCAGAGAGAAGGGGAAACCCAGACGTCCCAGTCCCCCTGGAGAGGACCAGTAGGCTGGGTGTGACAGTCATGGGACGTGGGCATAATGAGGATACATCACTGCAGCAATGAGGTGCTCTATCACAGGCACACACACCAACAAACCGGCATATACACACTCCGACTGTACACCCACATCACCAATGGCCCACACAGACGTCAAATCATCAAACCTCTGAGCTGATCATGGCTAAAGATGTCAAATAAGCCTCATTCTCAGCCCAGTTCCCACTGTAAAAGACGACGTGCTGCGTTCTGAGTGATGTAAGTTCAGTGTGAGTGTGGGAACAGGCCTTTTTTCTTATACTGGATTATTCTCTGGGAAAGAAGGGGCACAACTTTTCCTGTCGCATTCAGCCACCGCCGTTGCCGAGCAGTAAAGCGGCCAGCGTGCAGTAAAATAAAATGAGGTGTGGAGAGAATTGGACTGATCTGCAAAGCCATGCCGCGAGGGTCGTAAAATAATAACACTCTGTCGTAAAACAAAGTGCTTATTAAATCATTTTAAACAATATCGCACGATGTGGTGTGCTCCAAAAAAAAAAAAAAAAGAAGATCTCATGGGGAAAGCAGCTGAACAATCAAATGAAATTTAATAAGTTGATCATCATCACAACGCTGAGTAAGACTTTTGGGAGGCCTTGGTGGCTGAGCTCCTCCCAGCACTATCAATAAAGTGACACTTGGCCATTATGTGGCCATTACTTGGACTTTAAGTGACAATTGTACATCAGAGGAGCAGGGGAGTGCAGTTTTACTAAACTAGGCCTGTGGTTGTATCTCTGTGTGTGGTGGCGGGAACAACATACAAAACGTTGCACAAGCTCATGCATGTGTACACACAATGTGTATATTATATGGCAGCATGTTAAATATTGGAATTTCAACCCAAAGTAATGACACTTGGAGACTTTTCTCCAGGTTGGTGGCCTAGTGGGCATGTATACACACACAAACACACACATGTCCTATAATTCCTTTACTATCTGCAGTCATTCTTTTACACTTGCTGACTGGTGAATTAAAAACTCTTGCTGCATTGAGCTGCAGTGAAGAGATTTCACTGCAATGGAGGGCTGATATAGTGGGACTGGGACCTTGTGAGGACTGTAACTCTGACAGGAGGCTCCATGTGGATTTGTGCATCAGTACAATTAACGAGAGGATGTAGAGGCATGCAGTTCAGGAAGAGAGAAAGCATGAGCTGCACTAAAGTTAGGAAATGAACATGACCAACTTTGGAGGATGAACGGATTAAGTCACTTTGCACAAAATAATCTGCTAAATGAATGGAATGTACAGTGTATGAGTTACACACAGTGCAGTGTACACTTATTTCATGACGGGACATAATCATCACAGAATTACCTCTTCTACTCCTTGAGGGTGCCCTCGGCTGACTATACTGTTTTCAGAGGCTGTGTTTTTGAGTTATCGGGAGCTTTTGGGAAGAACACTAAACGCTACAAAGTTAGGCTAAATCTTGGCGAGGAAAAACTGACGTGGCGATTTTCAAAGTGCAAGGTCCCTTGACCTCTGACCTCAAGATATATGAATTTGGGGACAAAGTTTGGGACAAAAACCATGCAATTTTTGTGCATGCAGTATAAATGTGTTATTTTCACCTATTTTAAAATGGTGAATTTGGATATTCCTGCATACTGGGGTCCCTAAACAGTCTTGGAATTACATAAATTGGGTATCACTGTAAAGCTGAGATTCTTGTGGATCCAATGAACTCAGCTGTATTCATGTGTGGTGATGTTAGTCCCCATAGTAGCCATTTCATTCTAATGAGATAATTTTAAAAAATTTGACCTCACTGTATAAAATGACCTGTGGTGACCTCTAGGATAATCACAGCATCATGAAACTTTACAGCCACAAACTAGAGACCTAGGGCATTCAGAGGATGGTTGGTCTTCCTAGGTAGATTGACAATAAGGGGGTTTCTTAGCAGTTTCCAGAACAGAAGTGCTTGCCATCCAATCGCAGAAAAATGCAATTCTTTCAGAAATCTCCAAATGTCATTTTGGTACCAAATCCCAACATGGCTTTTTCTATGGTGTTCCTCAAGGTATCTCTGTCTTAATGTGGTGATTTGAAGGGTTTACTGATAATTTTATTCAATTCTTGAGTGGTAAAAATGTTTTAAATTTAGCACCAAATCTGTGTAACAAATGATATCAACCCAAAATTGCTGCAACAAATTATGGGACATAAGTGAGCATGGGGATGGCCATCATATACTCCTATCATAACGCTCTAAGCCCTTATACACTTTGACAATTCAGTTCAACTAATTACTTAATTAATTAATTCTCAAATTAATCTTCAGGTTCCCAGCTTTCAGATGATGTACACCACTTCTATGTGACATCTACTGCTGACCTGCTATATCCCCCTAAATACCACTGTAACCCTAAAAAAGACAAAAATTGGTCTATGAAAAAGAGGAGTGGAGTGGAAAAGGTTAAAGGAAGACTGCATTTCCTGCTTTCCCCATCCTCTCACTTTGGTCATTGTACCAATTCTTTTTCCATTTACTTACAGTTCCAGTTACTTCATACTTCTACTCCACTACATCTCAGGGGGAAATATTGTACTTTTTACTTTACTTGACACTTGTAGTGACTGGAAACTATGATATGCTGCAGTACTTTACTGCTAATCTACCCAGTAGTAAAATTGGCTCCACATTGATAAAAACAGAATAAAATATTATCCTGTAATAATGTAACACTCTGAAAGGAACCATTCTGCATAACGAGTACTTTTACTTTTAATATATCAAGTACATTTCGCTGATAATACTTCTGTACTTTTACTTCTTCCACTGAGAATACCAAGCTGTATTTATGACTGTCAATTACTATAAACTGAATATTAATCCAATTTAAACAAGCAATCAAATCGCTATCAGAAAGAAAGAAGAGCTGCTGATCTTCAGATTATTTCAATACTTTGAGTTTCCCCAGAGGGATGGCTATCATGAAAGGAATGGATCACAATTACTAGAAATGAAGGCCAAACAAAGGCAGCAAGTGACATGACATTAGGATGTTAGGTTGGGGTGCAGCTGCTGTCCTCATTACTATCATTCATCCTAAAATTAGCTTTGTATTGGTTTCTGTCAATTTTCTGTAATATGAAACCTTTCTTACGTGCTATCACTCTCTGTCCTTATGTTTCCCTTTTGTGGTCCGGCCAGTAAACATAAAAAAAATTGTTATATGTTTTTTCTTCTTCACTTCTCATTTGGTGACTTTTCCACTCCACTACCAGATTTGGTAATTGTGTCCTCTGATCAGGGTAATACACAACATCAATGTAAAATGTTCTTACTAGTCTCCACTCCATCAATCAAGGCAGAGGAAATGCTTCCGCCTATAGAAAGCAAAATTCCTTGAGAGTGTCTGTAAAGTAAAATATGAAGATGAATAAGTTGTGAAGACTGGGAAAAAAAACATAAAAACTGACGGTTTACACACCCAGTCTGTAAATCATAATTTTGCTTAAGGGTCATAATCCATAAATCATGATGCTCAACACCTGTGTGCTCTTTGCTACTGTACAATGTTGTTTTCTTAGAAACAGTACAGGGGTGGATTTCACATGCCATGTGTACTCCATGTGCAAAATCCGGGTCATCCTCTAATATAGACACATCAACACCAACAGTGCTCTCTCTGTTGCACCTGAAGAAGTCTGATCCTTGTGTGTGTTTTCTTTAAATCAATAATCAAATCCTTGTATCCTCTATCCCGGTCTCAAACGGCTCTAAGTCCAAGAACTAATGATGGCAAAGAGGATAAAAACGAGGAGGGATCAACACCACCATCCAAATAAGGTTCCCCCAGGAGACTGTTTTGGTTCACCGCCCATCATCCCAACAGCTGTTTTACAAGAGGTGACACTCTAACCACCGCTATCCCTGTGCCCTTTCATTTCTATACAATCAGTGAAGAATCAAACTGGTTTATATTATGAGATAATCACAACTTTGTGTCACTTTGTCTGCACACAGCTTTGTATCTTTATCTACATCTCAGCATTAGAAAGGGATATGAATTTGGGATATGCCACTCAAATCTCTACTTCTGCTCAAGAGCAGAGGGAGAATAAAGGGACATTGGGGAGCTGAAATTATGCTTCAGCTCTTTTTAAATATTTAAATTAGTGTGAGGTCAAGGTACATCATTTCAATCTAAACCACCCATCAACAATGTCCTGAATTAGTAACAGTAACTATTAAATATGCATCATTATATTAAATAGCCGTAAAGAGCTACAGCTCATTACACACATTTTAGTGAAAACCCAATTTTGAAAAGCAAAATAACTTGTGTTAAATGTAGAAAGTAAATACAAAATAAATTGACCAATAGTAAAATAATAGTGACCAAATGGTAGAAAGAGACACATGCAAGGTCTCTCAGATAACATTTTATAATAATAATCTCTCCTTATTGCAGACATATGATTGCATGTTCCCAACATGCTCTAATATGCATGAAAGGTATAGGACCTGCTAAAGGATAGTTTTGCCTATCTTTCAGATTATAATTAAAGCTATATGTTGTCATTTCAGACCATTTATTCGTCAGCAACACATGTCCAATACACAACATAAATCTGACATTCAAAATAAATGTAAAAGTAGGCCTATAGTGATTGTTTGTCACAGCATCCTATATAAGCTTAAAGTTGATCTTCAAATGAAAGCAAAAGTGATGCTGCAGGACCTGAACTGCATGGACCCTCTTGCAGCAGAAAACTGAACTTCTCAATCTTGGAAAAAAAAACACTACAATATGGAATAAACATGATTCAGCGCAATACGTTTCGTGGAACTTTATTGATCTATATCAATAAATTCAATCAATTGAATTGCCATTATTGTATGCACAAAGGATTCATTGCACAGAGATATTGATCTTCATTTTTTTTTTCTAAAACCATTTCCTGTTTTACTGTTTGTGAGGTTGACTGGCTGGTTTTCGCTTGAGAACTGAATATGAAGTGTGCAACAGTGCAAAAACAGTGACCACGAATGATTGTGCAAATTGTGGAGAGGCAAAATCCTCTTAAACGGCCACACAGCTTCTTAAAAGCTCCAGGAGCAGACCACATTAATAGGGAGGGGAGTCCAGAGCAGATACAACGTTGATTTGTTTTATTATATAGGTTAATGTGCATCACTGCATTATGTACATGAATTCTCCACATGTGGAAACATTTATTTTAATGTAAAATGTGCATATTTCGTGTTATTTTTTGTAGATATTGATTCTTTTAGTAATCGGTGTCCCACCTAGATGGTATTTTCCAACTTCTTACCTGACCTATAAAACAGCTAGTCTCTTCACTCAGTTTGAGTCTGTTTCCATGTAACATCCGACAATAAAAAATGCCACAGTTGGAATATATCAAATGTGAAGTAACTGATCAATCCAACACCATCTGCATGTGTAAGCAAACATTTATTTTTTTATTTTGTTCTTTTTCCTTTCTATTTCCTTTCCCACTTTACATCAATGTGTTCATAAAAGTCCGACTTATGGCGCATCTGGCCGCCAAAACACTGTTTTGGCGCATCTGGCCTGTGAGTTTGGTCGAGGCCTACCAAACAAATTGTAGTGTTGCCATAGTGTAAGGTTTGTATAAGTGGACATCTATGAAGGATGTTATAGCCTAATGGTTTTGGGTATTCAACGAACTGTGATATTTAACCACTTTGTGCTGATGGGAAAGATAATTGTGAAGCAAGAAGGCATTTCCAACCCTTGCGGCCTGCTGCATCTGCTCTGCATCAAGTAAGGTGAGGTGGATAAATAATTTAATCCCCCCCCCCACAGTAAATGAACCCCATGCACCACAAAGCACATTTGCTGGATTTGTTTGCACAAATATAACATATCATTTTGAATTCGCAACGTTTTTTTTGTCATGTTTCAATCCAGCCCTCCCTTCAATCCATGTTACACAGAAACCTCAGTTACAAAAACACTCAACATTGTGACTTTATTTGGATTAAAGATGTACATTTCCAGTCCAAAAAGGTGCCATTTTTGTGTGAATGTGCGCAGAAAAACCCTGACAAACATCTTCCCCTCCACTTTATTTGAAAGACTAAATGTTTTTATGCATCCCTGAATCCATCCTGCTCTGGATTTGTTTGCCAAAATATACATATAATTTTGAATTTGCAACATTTTTTGTCATGTTTCAATCCATGTTACACAGAACCTCAGTTACAAAAACACAACATTGTGACTTTATTTGGATTAAAGATGTACATTTCCAGTCCATAAGGTGCCCTTTTTGGTGTGAATGTGCGCAGGAAAACCCTGAGAAAACATCTTCCTCTCCACTTTATTTGAACGACTAAATCGTTTTATGCCCTCCTGAATCCATCCTGCTCTGTTTTTGTTGCTCTTCTCTTTCTGTATATGTCACATAAGCACGTATACAGCAGCCGGCCCATTTTCCAGCTGCATAGCTGTCTCCGGTGCACCGTAAATAAGGTTGATAAAGACGCCGCCGAAAAACGACTTTCACGCGTCCCCCGATTGATTTAACGTGACCCCCGTTTCCAAATGATATTGGAAGCCTATTTAAACAGATGAAGGCTTAAATTGTCTTTGCTTGTATGCGCATTAATCTCCCATTCATCATCATTATGTGTGATTGGTCCGTCCACGCCTCCGACAGCCTCCTTCCGTTACGACAAGGGCCTGTAAATTAGGATGTAATCCAATTTAAACAGCAGCAGCAGCAGCCACACATCCATTTGGTGTTTTTTTTTTTATTTTGCTTGTCGGTGGACAGCTGCACTGCACCGCCTCTATCAAAACGCTTTGTGCTAGTTGTGGGAGCTGGGGAGCCCTGAGCCAATTCTCACTAATAGGATCTTATACGGCTGATGTAATTGGTGTTATGTGCAGCAATCTATGAGCCCATCATATCTCCAAGATCAGTCACACGCAATCTTTCTTTCAGCGATTAAATGGCATGTTGATGCCGGATTAGGCCGCAGAGGATTCAGTAGTTTTACGCAGTAGAGGAGAGAGATGGAGATCCATATGCGCGTCTGCGTAAATGTGGTTGTAATTTGCCTCACTTTAATGTGTCATTCTGGCACAGTGTGACGCGGGTTTTAGAAGATGATCGTATAGTGCTGCTGAATGAAAATCAGCTTCTCCTAGCTTTAAAAATAACCCCTCTATGAAACCTGAAGTTTGGAGTGCGCCTTTTGAATATTCAGCTCTCCGTTCAGCTTTTATTTTATGGTGCGCTTTTATTTTTTTTTATTATGCACAAACCAAAAGCCATTTTCCTGCATGACCCGTGTCCCCTATCAGGCTTAAAGACACCGGCTGATAGTTTACATAAATCTGCCTTGTGGTTTCGCCTCGACCCAGGCGGCTTAAACGGTGTATTATTCCAAACATATGCATTTTAATCAGCTCGGTCACACTTACAAGAACTGCAGTTAATAAGGCCATCAATCAAAGCGCGTGTGTGCTGCATGGTGGGAGTAGTATAGGAGGAGGAGGAGGAGGAGGAGGAGGAGGAGGAGGAGGGTGGTGCAGCACCGTCTGATTAGGATGAACCTTTTACCTCAGAGGAGGATGGAAATGCATGGTGACTTTGGAAGACATTTGGTTTCCATTTTGGGGCGCAGAATTTGTGTGCATGGAAGATGTAACTTGGAAAGGAGGTGAATGTGCTTTGCTAATTATTCGTTAGTGTAAAAGGCTGGATGATGGTGTTTTATCTAAGAATTATTGTTTTTTAAAAAAAACAAAAAAAAAAACAGTCTTGCTTGTTAGATTAAGATAAAATAAAATTAACCTTTATTAATCCCCGGAGGGAAATTCAGGTGTCAAAGCAGCAACATCAGCAAACATCAGCAAACAGAGTGAAACACAGGAGAGGTAAAGGTATATAAAAGATTATAAAAACAATAATAGAGATATAAAAGATACAGAGTGAATGGGTGAACATAGTGTGAACAGTCCGTCAATAAATAAATGTAGTATGTGCAATAAATAAATGTGATATGTACATATGTGCAATCTATAAAGTGGTATATATATAGTGTAAAGTGCGCCAGTGGTTAGAGTCCAATATGGTTGCAGATAGTGCATGTTAAAAGGTAGATAGTGCATGTTTAAAGGTAGATAGTGCATGTTTAAATGCAGATAGGTAGATAGTGCATGTTTAAAGGTAGATAGTGCATGTTTAAAGGTAGATAGTGCATGTTTTAAGGCAGATAGTGCATGTTTAAAGTTCTTAAAGTCCTAATAGCCATATATATTATAGCTATACAATTACACAATTGGCCAATATTTTTGCCAGGTGGACTTTAAGGCCCACGCTAAATGCCAGCCATTACTGCAATAACTTCTGATCTCTCTCCATCTCCGACGTAAAACCCCCCTTTTTTAAAAAGGGATTTGTGTGTCTCTCTGTCCCATTATCCCATTACGTTCAGAAAACTCCTTTAATTTGCGCAGCTCCGGTCAAACGCATGCAGCCAATTAAGACCCAGCTGATTGGTGGCGGGCCTCTCTCCGAATCATCGATCTCTTTGCATTTCCAATATCTCCAGACAACTAATTCTGTCGTGTCTATTAGGTGGTCGGAGAGGAGAATATGAGTGGCTTTTTAACGGAGCCCTGGGACCACTTAGCTGTCACGTTCAATCCCATCAGGAGATATGGAGGGCAAGCTCTGCTGTTTTGACACCGACCACTTGAGAAGAAAATTAGTGTTATTATAGGAGGAGGGGGGGATGAGAATAGAAAATCTCTAACAGCCTGCAAACGAAATAAAAATGACCTGAAGGAGGAAAAACTTGTTTGAATCCGATTTTTATTCTGTTGTCTTGGATTAAAGTAGAAGATTAAACCTAGAAGCAGAGTCAATCGGGAGCTGTCTGTGTTTCTGAATATTTTCACTTTAACGTTGGCTTCAAAAGTGTTTTGTATGATTATTATGCTATTTATTTATTTTGCATTTGTTTTATGTTGTGGCATCTGAAACTTTAATGCATGTTTAAATGCTGGTGTCTTGGCCATCAGGTCTCTCGTTCTTGCAAAATAGATTCTTAATCTCAATGAGTACTACCTGGTTAAATAAAGGTTTAAAATAACTAATAATAAAAATATAAAAAAAAAAACATTTAGGATGACATTTTTTTAAATTCCCATTTCTCTCTTTTTGCTATTTAAATAAAATCATAAAGGTGTTAAGAAAACAAACTCCATTGATTCTTTGACAGTGTTTATTGCAAATTAGACTTTTAGGACAACCCAGTTCAAAAACAAAAAACATCTAAAAAAACAAAAACATAATCAGTCACTTAGTTAGTCCAGCTTTCTCAACAAAAATGCCACTAAACTGGCGCCACTGTAGCAGTGCAAGGCAAGAAAAATACTTAAAAAGAGGCCTATATAGGCATATATATTAATCACATTTTCATCAGAGAACTGAAAGAGTGTTTGATGGCCTTAAAAGTGTTCACTTGTATTTTTTTTTGTTTCATTTTGATTGTCCTCCTCTCTGTCTCTCTCCATCCTCCTCTGGGTCCTTCTTCTTCTTCTTTTCTTCCCCCCTCGTCAAACCGGCTGTAGTAATCCGTTCCCTCGGCGCCTTGTTACCTTTTGGCAGTATAACGATCCCTTCCTGGTATTATCATTAATTCAACACTCAAAATTCACCGGGTCGTACATATACATCACTTACTAATTTCACCAGCATCTGCACATTTCGGCCCCTTGGTGTGGAGAGCTGCTTTATAATGAGACATCCGCAGTCTGTTAACAAATCCCCCTTGTTAAAAAGAGAGATGGAAAGCATCATTCTCGCGTATAACTAACAATACATGGAGGTCGATTTGGACTGCGTAAAGAAGACGACAAGTAATGATAAAAAACCTTCAATCTATCACGTAGATTTTAAACGTTTTCTCTCTCACACATCAAATTAATCTTCTAAAAAAAATCAAATGTGGTTTTGTGTCCATGACGTCATATTTCACCCCACTGTCTTTGCTCTGCAGTGGGGTTATTCATTTTTCAGTAATTGAAGATCCATTTGTGCGTCAGCTGAAGATCTGGCTAATTATCTTTTGTAAGAGCCATATTGTATTATTTACAGTTTTTTTGCATTTGATTATTATTGAAAAAGTACATTGTGTTATGCCATTAAAAATGTTTCTAATGACATACATTAGAATTTAGGTCAGTTAGTCGTGTAATAGAATGGGCTCTGATCTACATAGACTCAATGTTTTGCCCTGTTAAGATGTGCTCCTCTAGTCGTCCTGCAATTGGACAATGTGGGCGTGTCCCTTTAAGTATGGTTAATGCTAGTTAGGCTTCAGTGGAGCAGGATGGGGAGCAACAATTTTAAATTGTAGATCACAGATTCAGTTATTTTCCAGCAGAATTAGTCCGTTTTTGATAGTCCAAGATTTGTCATGTGGATATATTTTTTGTTTGTTTTAATTTTCGTTGGAATAAACTTTTCTCTCAATATTCGAGCCTCATCTTTGAAGCTGATCAAAGGAGTGAGTGTCTGCAGAAGGCAAAAGTGGAAGTTGGACATGGTAGTCTATCATAAACGTTTACATCCTGCTAGAAGTGGAGAGGACATTTTAGGGCAAGCTGTCACTACAATCTTGCACCTAAGTTTTTAAGAGGGCTTTCACTGGTTTACAGGCTGCCTTCTTCATGCTGTTTCAGTCCTGATCATATAATATGTTATAGGTTATGGTAAAAGGCTTATTTTATAGAACAAGAGCTGAGTCTGTTTTGGTTTTATCTGGTCAAAAAACCTTAGCACAATCTATCACGTAAGATTTAAACGTTTCCCCCCTTCTCTCTCTCTCAAACATCAAATTAATCTTCTAAAAAATCAAATGTGGTTTTGTGTCCATGACGTCATATTTCAGCCCCACTGTCCTGGCTCTGCAGTGGGGGTGTTTTTTTCTCAGTAATGGGAGATCCATTTGTGCGTCAGCTGAAGATCTGGCTAATTATCTTGCACCCAAGTTTTTAAGATGGCTTTCACTGGTTTACAGGCTGCCTTCTTCATGCTGTTTCAGTCCTGATCATATAATATGTTTAATTATGGTAAAAGGCTTATATATAGAACAAGAGCTGTTTTTGGTTTTATCTGGTCAGAGGCACTTCTTCCCTCTGGTCTAATGTCACAGATGAGGATTTGCTGAGCACTGAAGGTGTGAAAGTGACAAAAGCGTCAGTCCTGCTTGTTGGTGAGCATGCGAAGTCCGAGGCGGATGGCCTGCTGGTTGAGAGCCCATTGCTTTGACTTGAGTGACAGGCCAGGCAGGAGCAGGGGCTGCCTCCAGGACCGAGGCCGTGGGTCGGACCCGGGTACAGGGAGGGGTGCCTGAAGGCGCACAGCAGCTCTGGCCTCTGGTAAGGGTGAGACAGCATCCGGAAACTGTCCAGGGAGCGCAGGGGGTTGGAGAAAGGTGTAGCTGCAGGAGCTGCTCCTCCAACACCAACACCCAGGTGGGAGTAGTAAGGTAGCGGCAGGTGTGATGGGAACGGGTATGGCAGGTTGCCGGTGGCGGCAGCGTGGCTCATCATGTAGGTGTAGAAGGCCGGGTCGGCTGGGTGAGGCCACGTCATGGCCAGACGCTGACGCTTGTCTTTCATCCTGCGATTCTGAAACCACACCTGCAGGACAGAGACACACTGAGTCAAATATTAACCCACAACCCAACCCACCGTTGATCCAAAAGCCTGAAGCAACAATAACAAACACAAGCAGATATGCAGCTCATACAGTATATAGTTCCGCTTTTACGCACGGATTTGAATTTGGGTTGCAGTGAGTTTTGAATTTGGATCTTTGGATTACATGGAATTTCAGTGTAAATAAGACAATTACATTTTTTTATTTTTTTATTTTAATCCAGGCCTCTGTTTCCAGTAAACGATAACAGGCTCTTCTCAATATTTGGATATTGATGTTGAAAGCTATATGCTATATACCACCACCACTGATCCAAAAGCCTGAAGCAACAATAACAAACCCAGCATTTTCAAAACCAACTTCTGCTGAAAGCTGCTCAGCTCTGTACTCACTAATCTTTATTCCATGGTCTATCATGACTTGCTTTTACTTGACAAGTTGTGATGTGCTACTGTGTGTAGCTGTGTATTATGCGTTTTGTATGTTCTTTCTTGTATGACTTTAGTATGTTCTCTTTGTTTTGACCTGCCAAGGTACATACTGTACATGGTCCCTTTTAAATAAAAAAAATTAAATAATAATAAGATATGCAGCTCATACAGTATAGTTCCGCTTTTACGCACGAATTTGAATTTGGGTTACAGCGAGTTTTGAATTTGGGTCTTTGTGGATTATATGGAATTTCAGTGCAAATAAGCCAATTAAATTTGTTTACCTGTTATTGTGCCAGTTGAGAAAAATATATATATATATAATACATATTTATTTTATTTATTTTATTTATTTTATTTATTTTATTTATTTTATTTATTTTATTTATTTTATCTATTTTATTTATTTTAATCCAGGCCTCTGTTCCCAGTAAACGGTTACAGGCTCTTCTCAATATTTGGATATTGATATATTGATACTGAAAGCTATATGAGCTACTCCTGGTCCTTATTGGCTTACTTTATATTGTGCTGTTTTTGCTATATTTCCTGTATATATATATATATATTAAAAAAAAGTACCCTTGGGAAATAATTTATTTAGACTCAAAACCGTTTTGCAGCCCTCTATTTTTGATCTTTCTCTAAATACAAGCTCACAAAATGTGCGTCTATATATTCCAGCCTATAGCCTGAAGGCCTGGTTCGGTTCAGTTCTGCTCCTCTTGAGACAATCTTACCTTGATTGTGGTTTCAGGTAGATTTAAGGCGGCCGCCAGCTCGCATCTCCGCGGCCTGGACACGTAGTTCTCCCGGTAAAACTCCTTCTCCAGCCGGCCGATCTGCTCCCGGGTGAACGCTGTCCGGTACCGGCGGATCTGATCCGCTGAGTAGGACAGAGAACCCTGACCCGGGACGATGTTTCCCGGGTCAGTACCAGACTCACTCGGGTGACCTGGAGAATCTCCATTTCGACCTGAAACAGTATGCAGAATAATTAATCAGATACAATTAACATCCAGTTTAAAAAAAACAGTCAGCAGGATAATTTAAATGGAATAAAAGCACATTTTAATTTCTTTCGTTTCATATTTAATAAGCTATTTTCCCAAGAGTGGCTAATTTCATTATTTCACTTTTATTAAGGGCCTTCCTGAAATATAGCTCAGATCAGGTCTTCATTCAGTGGAGTCTTAACAACTATACCTTCTAATATTTTTTATTGTTAATATTATTTTTTCCAGAGTATATTGATATGTTGAGCCATAATTTTAGTAGAATGAAATTAATAATCAGGTTGTATTTGTCATTAGTTTGTCTCCTTGTCAGGCACCTAAAAATATTCATAAATTTATATTGATATGAATATGTTTTGATATAATTTCCATGTAGGTTGTAACACATTTGCAGCAAACAGTCTTAAGTCGTTGCATCTCAGAAGATGCCATATAGACCATATGTTAGTGGCCTTGCCTGCACGTTTTTTGCTTGTGGTTTACATAAAACCTGCATTCTTCCTCATGCAGTAAATAAACATATAGGCTGATTTGCTTTGTACAAGTGACTCATTTAGGGGAAAATGCATGGTTAAGATTGGATGGATGTCACATCAGCTTGTTTTCCAGCCACACTGGTCACTTTGACAGAACAGCTGTGCAGCACCGACTGCAGTTCTATTCTGCTGTTATTGAAGCTTCATTGAGAATTACATTTTCGATTTCTTTGTTCATTTTTAGATATGATAAATGCATTTTTTTTCATTAAAATTGGCATTCAATCTACTTCATTAGCTCCAACCATGCAGTCACAGAAAAAAACCCGCAGTGTGGCATGTATAGCTCCCTCCTCCTACCTTTAGCTGTCGGGTAGTCCATGCTTTCAGGCGTGCAGCTGACATCAATTTCCTCGTAGAAGTCCGACTCTGTGTCTGAGCTGCTGCCGTCTTTGTGCATGGGATGATGATGATGATCACTCCGGTGTCTCTCTCCGGAGGAAGAAGAAGACGTGCCAACTGGCCTCGCATCGGCGCACATATTCCTCCGTGGTGCGCTCTCCTCCATCACTACCACCGCCTCTGCTCTGCGGGAGTAGGGCGCTGCTCCGGGGCTCAGACAGCTCCGGTGTCCCGGCTTCCCCTGCGGTTCTCCCGACAAACTAGAGCCACTCTTGCCAAGCTGACCTCCTCCTCCCTCCGCCAGCATCACCATCTCCTCTCTGCTTTCCATCACACAAGCGCGACTTAAAAAGAGCAGCCTCGACTTCTGCAGGAGAGTGCAAGCCGTCAAAAAGCAAGGTTTTCAGGTTGGAGGGGTGTGTGTAGTGGATGGTGGAGGTGGGTGGGGGGGGGCTGAGTCCCAAGGAGAAAAGGAGAGGCTTCTGGAAAAGAAAAGGGGATGCAATCCGGTCTGTCTGACCCTGAGAGAAGAGCTGCTCCAGAGTGCGCAGAGGGAGAGCTCTGGGAGGGATCACCATTTACCCTCTCTCTCTCTTTCTCCTCTCTCTCTCTCTCTCTCTCTTTCTCCAGAGCTGTCATTCTTAATAGGCCAGCCGTCATGATGGTCTAGGGGGGGCCTGGTGACGACATGCATTGATTGGATATGGGTAAACAGACGGAGAGCAATGGGTAGGGGGGTGTCAGAGGGCATACCAAGCAGCATATCTATCTATCTATCTAATAATTCTAGTAGTACTCCACTATAAGAAATAGTCATATTCAAATTTTTTCTTAAGTATTAGCAAGCAATCATTATGCTCTCTGTCAGTGTTATATTGATCTTAGGTACTTTAATCTATCTATCTATCTATCTATCTATCTATCTATCTATCTATCTATCTATACATCTATCTATCTATCTGTCTGTACATCTATCTATCTATACATCTAAACATCTATACGTCTATCTATACATCTATCTATCTATCAATTTTATATGAACTTAAAATATATTTTTACCCACAGTGATGGCTACTATACAAGGTGCATGATTTGTCATTTGTCAGTTACATGCAAAGCAGTCATTGGCAATGAAAATCTTCAGTTTCAGGTTCCTTCAATGTTCATAAAATGTTTATAATAAAGAAGGGGAAATGACAATCTAAGGCATGCAATAGTGCAGTTAAAATATAGGGCTTAAATATAAACACAAGTAAATATAAAATAGAAATGGGAATTTGTTATTTTGTAGAAATCAGTACTTCAGATGGGAAAACTGAATGTAAAACAGGATGTATGTACTGTATGTGCATGATGATAAGTAATGTATGTACACAGGTGTGAACAGGAATGTAGTACGTAATAATGAGAAGTATTAAAAATATATATAAAGAAGTGTAGACAGGAATGGAGAAGTAATAAATGTGTATACACACACACACACACACACACACACACACACACACACACACACACACACAGAGGTGTAACAGTTTGTTAAACAGTATAAAATATATAAAGGTAAAGTGACGGCAGTGCAGATTTGTAGTATATTCTAATAATAAAAAAACAATACTTATCAATCAAGATGAATTATAGTGCACCCCACCCCCCTCCATCCTCTCTGTCTTTACTGCCTCTCTCATCTCCACCTAAAGTGGAGTCAAGTAAAGTCCTCAAAGGTCAAGTCTTGCGGTCAGAGTTTAGATAAGAGGCCATTTGACATGAAGTCTTAAAAGTCAATAGACTAGGACAACACCCAGGCAGAAAACACAATTCATTATTTGTGCATCTTAAAGAAGTTGTAAAGCCCATTATTACCATGTAAATAAATGTAGGCTATTTTTTTTAATTAATATTTAATTTGCAAGAAATCTGAAATGTGTCACCCACCCACATTTAAACCACAATATAACATTTTGGTGTGCTGCTGTGACAAGTGTGCTTCAACAAGGAACAGTGATGGATGAGGTTTTGAATTTATTTCAGGGTCTTAACGTAAGATATAAAGTCCTTCAGTATAAAGTCACTGAACAATGATAAAGGAAGAGTCACCATAGAGCGCTTATATCTCCTTTAGGGCCTTGGGCAGTGATGATGAATTTACCACATATTAACTTCCTGTGTCTTCAGGGAACAGATACATCCTCTCCTTGGCTTAATGTGGATTTAACACAGTTGTATCAAATCTAGGTTCAAAATATGCCTGATATTCAACTGTGAAGGATGCAGTGCACAGAGTGTCCACTGAATGTTTTGAGGTTAATGCATCATAAGGCTGTGATCAAGTCTGCTCTCTCTTTCAACATGGGTGCCAATTGACTATGACAAATACTCAAGTGACTATTAACCTTTATGCTTCATCACTATAATCAGGAGAAAATATTAGAAAATATACAATAATACAAAGTGTATTTGGGAGCTACAATTGAAGAAAAAACAGACATTAGGGCAGCACTGCACCATCAATGTACTTTTGAAGACCTGCACCTGTTAATTTACCTTAGCATATGCCTTATAATAATACCTTGTCAGGCCAGTCTGTCCTCAGATATTTAATCTGTTTAGGTTACAAGTTGTGGTAGAAAATGGCATTACATTAGAACCTGATCATACCTGATGCCACTAGAAACAGCCCTTTTCCCCCAGAGTTTTGATCAGATTGGACATGTGCAGCTGTATAGGGCACTGTTAAGAATTTCCCAGTAAAATAACAGTAAAGAACTGGCAGCAGGGTTGCCTTTATGTTACTGTAAAATTAACATTATTATACTGTCGCTGAAATTTACAGCTTTGTACTGTTAATGAAAAATACAGTTTGAACTGTTTTTTTTTTTATTAATTTCACAGTATTTTACAGTTAATTTACTGTTTAAAGATACATTATATAGCTGTTTTTCACCTTTCTTTTACATTATCTTAGTGATTTGTTAGGTTGTATTTTTTACATACATTGTAATAAACATTATTTTTGCCTAGATGAATAGACTTAGCAGGTTACAGACATAGGAATAGTCACACTAAATACAATTAAAGGCACTTGTTAGGAAAAAAGCTATAATAGACTTGTTGACACTTTTCCCAAAATGTCTGTCTATAGCTGGCTACAAGCACAGAATGCAAACCAGAACAACATGTGAGTGAAGAACAGAGCTAATTCACTGATTTTACAATCATGTACAATGTACAAGCCTCACATGTGCAGATCAGGTCCCAGAATTAAAAAAATACTGCATGAAACTGTTACTGATGATACTTTAGACAGTTGATCTGCAGTAAAGTGCTGTTTTTTAAGAATGCATTATAGTTCAGTTAAAAAACGGCCTATGAGCGTAATTTAACAGGGTTTCTTTTGTATTAACAGTAAAGCACTGTTTTTTTTTTTGCAATAACACGTTAATACTGTTGAAATCCTGCTGTAAATTAACAGCAATTGTTTACAGTGTAGCATATGCCTTATAATAATACCTTGTCAGGCCAGTCTGTCCTCAGATATTTAATCTGTTTAGGTTACAAGTTGTGGTAGAAAATGGCATTACATTAGAACCTGACCATACCTGATGCCACTATAAACAGCCCTTTTCCCCCAGAGTATTGACCAGTTTGGACATGTGCAGCTGCATGCATGGTGGTATACACTTGGACGGCCTTGATGGTATGTAGAGAGGTGGAGTCATGTGGTCTCAAAGAGAGGAGAGGGAGACAGACTGAGGAGCTCCAGCAGCCTCAGCTGTCCTTGTGCGCCCTCGCCTGTCCGAAAGAGGGAAGAGGCCCGGAGGCAGCCGACCCATCCCCCAGCCCAAAGGCTGAGCAGTGGAGGGAAATTCCTTTGGCTTTCTTTCTCCCTCGACTCTTTCATCTGGCCAGCAAAGGAGAGAAGTAAACCTTTCTCTCTTCCCCTCACCCTCTGACAATTTGATGTTGCTGCTTTTGTGAGTTTGAAAAAAAAACTATGATAAGTCGTTTGCAAAATATAACTCTATAGGCATAGATCAGAAAAAAGTCACTCTTCTTTTTTTTTTTTTTTTTAATACTTTATTTTTCAAGGCTGTTTTCATATATGCAATCCACTGTTTGTAATTACATTAAAACAGCCTATAAACCAAGTCTCAAAACCGAAACAAAACCAAGAAAAAGAAATAACAATAATAATAATGACAAAAAGAAAGAGTAGAGTTAAAAAAACAAACCACAAAGAAAAAAAAATCAATAATCATAAAAAAATACGAGAGCAATATTAAATTAAATCAACAAATAAGTTAATAGAAAAAGTCACTTTTCTATCTCTCTATCCCTCTCCAATCTGGTACTTGTTTAAATATGTTGTAATTCATTGTGTTTTAGTGACGTAAACTCCCCTGGTATTTATTAATTATAGCATGAGTATTAGTTTTGGAAGAGCACCACACAGTAGTTAAAGATCAGTCTGCAAATTGTTAAAGAAGA